>NW_028169455.1:0-142745 GCF_963971535.1 Notolepis coatsorum | reverse complement strand
AAAGTGTGTTCTCACTGTAACAACACTGTTCTTCATTAATAAAGTGTGTCTCACTGTAACAACACTGTTCTTCATTAATAAAGTGTGTTCTCGCTGTAACAACACTGTTCTTCATTAATAAAGTGTGTTCTCGCTGTAACAACACTGTTCTTCATTAATAAAGTGTGTTCTCGCTGTAACAACACTGTTCTTCATTAATAAAGTGTGTTCTCGCTGTAACAACACTGTTCTTCATTAATAAAGTGTGTTCTCGCTGTAACAACACTGTTCTTCATTAATAAAGTGTGTTCTCAGCTGTAACAACACTGTTCTTCATTAATAAAGTGTGTTCTCGCTGTAACAACACTGTTCTTCATTAATAAAGTGTGTCTCACTGTAACAACACTGTTCTTCATTAATAAAGTGTGTTCTCGCTGTAACAACACTGTTCTTCATTAATAAAGTGTGTTCTCGCTGTAACAACACTGTTCTTCATTAATAAAGTGTGTTCTCGCTGTAACAACACTGTTCTTCATTAATAAAGTGTGTTCTCGCTGTAACAACACTGTTCTTCATTAATAAAGTGTGTTCTCGCTGTAACAACACTGTTCTTCATTAATAAAGTGTGTTCTCGCTGTAACAACACTGTTCTTCATTAATAAAGTGTGTTCTCGCTGTAACAACACTGTTCTTCATTAATAAAGTGTGTTCTCGCTGTAACAACACTGTTCTTCATTAATAAAGTGTGTTCTCGCTGTAACAACACTGTTCTTCATTAATAAAGTGTGTTCTCGCTGTAACAACACTGTTCTTCATTAATAAAGTGTGTTCTCGCTGTAACAACACTGTTCTTCATTAATAAAGTGTGTTCTCGCTGTAACAACACTGTTCTTCATTAATAAAGTGTGTTCTCGCTGTAACAACACTGTTCTTCATTAATAAAGTGTGTTCTCGCTGTAACAACACTGTTCTTCATTAATAAAGTGTGTTCTCGCTGTAACAACACTGTTCTTCATTAATAAAGTGTGTTCTCGCTGTAACAACACTGTTCTTCATTAATAAAGTGTGTTCTCGCTGTAACAACACTGTTCTTCATTAATAAAGTGTGTTCTCGCTGTAACAACACTGTTCTTCATTAATAAAGTGTGTTCTCGCTGTAACAACACTGTTCTTCATTAATAAAGTGTGTTCTCGCTGTAACAACACTGTTCTTCATTAATAAAGTGTGTTCTCGCTGTAACAACACTGTTCTTCATTAATAAAGTGTGTTCTCGCTGTAACAACACTGTTCTTCATTAATAAAGTGTGTTCTCGCTGTAACAACACTGTTCTTCATTAATAAAGTGTGTTCTCGCTGTAACAACACTGTTCTTCATTAATAAAGTGTGTTCTCGCTGTAACAACACTGTTCTTCATTAATAAAGTGTGTTCTCGCTGTAACAACACTGTTCTTCATTAATAAAGTGTGTTCTCGCTGTAACAACACTGTTCTTCATTAATAAAGTGTGTTCTCGCTGTAACAACACTGTTCTTCATTAATAAAGTGTGTTCTCGCTGTAACAACACTGTTCTTCATTAATAAAGTGTGTTCTCGCTGTAACAACACTGTTCTTCATTAATAAAGTGTGTTCTCGCTGTAACAACACTGTTCTTCATTAATAAAGTGTGTTCTCGCTGTAACAACACTGTTCTTCATTAATAAAGTGTGTTCTCCTGTAACAACACTGTTCTTCATTAATAAAGTGTGTTCTCGCTGTAACAACACTGTTCTTCATTAATAAAGTGTGTTCTCGCTGTAACAACACTGTTCTTCATTAATAAAGTGTGTTCTCGCTGTAACAACACTGTTCTTCATTAATAAAGTGTGTTCTCGCTGTAACAACACTGTTCTTCATTAATAAAGTGTGTTCTCGCTGTAACAACACTGTTCTTCATTAATAAAGTGTGTTCTCGCTGTAACAACACTGTTCTTCATTAATAAAGTGTGTTCTCGCTGTAACAACACTGTTCTTCATTAATAAAGTGTGTTCTCGCTGTAACAACACTGTTCTTCATTAATAAAGTGTGTTCTCGCTGTAACAACACTGTTCTTCATTAATAAAGTGTGTTCTCGCTGTAACAACACTGTTCTTCATTAATAAAGTGTGTTCTCGCTGTAACAACACTGTTCTTCATTAATAAAGTGTGTTCTCGCTGTAACAACACTGTTCTTCATTAATAAAGTGTGTTCTCGCTGTAACAACACTGTTCTTCATTAATAAAGTGTGTTCTCGCTGTAACAACACTGTTCTTCATTAATAAAGTGTGTTCTCGCTGTAACAACACTGTTCTTCATTAATAAAGTGTGTTCTCCTGTAACAACACTGTTCTTCATTAATAAAGTGTGTTCTCGCTGTAACAACACTGTTCTTCATTAATAAAGTGTGTTCTCGCTGTAACAACACTGTTCTTCATTAATAAAGTGTGTTCTCGCTGTAACAACACTGTTCTTCATTAATAAAGTGTGTTCTCGCTGTAACAACACTGTTCTTCATTAATAAAGTGTGTTCTCGCTGTAACAACACTGTTCTTCATTAATAAAGTGTGTTCTCGCTGTAACAACACTGTTCTTCATTAATAAAGTGTGTTCTCGCTGTAACAACACTGTTCTTCATTAATAAAGTGTGTTCTCGCTGTAACAACACTGTTCTTCATTAATAAAGTGTGTTCTCGCTGTAACAACACTGTTCTTCATTAATAAAGTGTGTTCTCGCTGTAACAACACTGTTCTTCATTAATAAAGTGTGTTCTCGCTGTAACAACACTGTTCTTCATTAATAAAGTGTGTTCTCACTGTAACAACACTGTTCTTCATTAATAAAGTGTGTTCTCGCTGTAACAACACTGTTCTTCATTAATAAAGTGTGTTCTCACTGTAACAACACTGTTCTTCATTAATAAAGTGTGTTCTCACTGTAACAACACTGTTCTTCATTAATAAAGTGTGTTCTCGCTGTAACAACACTGTTCTTCATTAATAAAGTGTGTTCTCGCTGTAACAACACTGTTCTTCATTAATAAAGTGTGTTCTCGCTGTAACAACACTGTTCTTCATTAATAAAGTGTGTTCTCGCTGTAACAACACTGTTCTTCATTAATAAAGTGTGTTCTCACTGTAACAACACTGTTCTTCATTAATAAAGTGTGTTCTCGCTGTAACAACACTGTTCTTCATTAATAAAGTGTGTTCTCGCTGTAACAACACTGTTCTTCATTAATAAAGTGTGTTCTCACTGTAACAACACTGTTCTTCATTAATAAAGTGTGTTCTCGCTGTAACAACACTGTTCTTCATTAATAAAGTGTGTTCTCGCTGTAACAACACTGTTCTTCATTAATAAAGTGTGTTCTCGCTGTAACAACACTGTTCTTCATTAATAAAGTGTGTTCTCGCTGTAACAACACTGTTCTTCATTAATAAAGTGTGTTCTCGCTGTAACAACACTGTTCTTCATTAATAAAGTGTGTTCTCGCTGTAACAACACTGTTCTTCATTAATAAAGTGTGTTCTCGCTGTAACAACACTGTTCTTCATTAATAAAGTGTGTTCTCGCTGTAACAACACTGTTCTTCATTAATAAAGTGTGTTCTCGCTGTAACAACACTGTTCTTCATTAATAAAGTGTGTTCTCGCTGTAACAACACTGTTCTTCATTAATAAAGTGTGTTCTCGCTGTAACAACACTGTTCTTCATTAATAAAGTGTGTTCTCGCTGTAACAACACTGTTCTTCATTAATAAAGTGTGTTCTCGCTGTAACAACACTGTTCTTCATTAATAAAGTGTGTTCTCGCTGTAACAACACTGTTCTTCATTAATAAAGTGTGTTCTCGCTGTAACAACACTGTTCTTCATTAATAAAGTGTGTTCTCGCTGTAACAACACTGTTCTTCATTAATAAAGTGTGTTCTCGCTGTAACAACACTGTTCTTCATTAATAAAGTGTGTTCTCGCTGTAACAACACTGTTCTTCATTAATAAAGTGTGTTCTCGCTGTAACAACACTGTTCTTCATTAATAAAGTGTGTTCTCGCTGTAACAACACTGTTCTTCATTAATAAAGTGTGTTCTCGCTGTAACAACACTGTTCTTCATTAATAAAGTGTGTTCTCGCTGTAACAACACTGTTCTTCATTAATAAAGTGTGTTCTCGCTGTAACAACACTGTTCTTCATTAATAAAGTGTGTTCTCGCTGTAACAACACTGTTCTTCATTAATAAAGTGTGTTCTCGCTGTAACAACACTGTTCTTCATTAATAAAGTGTGTTCTCCCTGTAACAACACTGTTCTTCATTAATAAAGTGTGTTCTCGCTGTAACAACACTGTTCTTCATTAATAAAGTGTGTTCTCGCTGTAACAACACTGTTCTTCATTAATAAAGTGTGTTCTCGCTGTAACAACACTGTTCTTCATTAATAAAGTGTGTTCTCGCTGTAACAACACTGTTCTTCATTACTAAAGTGTGTTCTCGCTGTAACAACACTGTTCTTCATTAATAAAGTGTGTTCTCGCTGTAACAACACTGTTCTTCATTAATAAAGTGTGTTCTCCTGTAACAACACTGTTCTTCATTAATAAAGTGTGTTCTCGCTGTAACAACACTGTTCTTCATTAATAAAGTGTGTTCTCGCTGTAACAACACTGTTCTTCATTAATAAAGTGTGTTCTCGCTGTAACAACACTGTTCTTCATTAATAAAGTGTGTTCTCGCTGTAACAACACTGTTCTTCATTAATAAAGTGTGTTCTCGCTGTAACAACACTGTTCTTCATTAATAAAGTGTGTTCTCGCTGTAACAACACTGTTCTTCATTAATAAAGTGTGTTCTCGCTGTAACAACACTGTTCTTCATTAATAAAGTGTGTTCTCGCTGTAACAACACTGTTCTTCATTAATAAAGTGTGTTCTCGCTGTAACAACACTGTTCTTCATTAATAAAGTGTGTTCTCGCTGTAACAACACTGTTCTTCATTAATAAAGTGTGTTCTCGCTGTAACAACACTGTTCTTCATTAATAAAGTGTGTTCTCGCTGTAACAACACTGTTCTTCATTAATAAAGTGTGTTCTCCTGTAACAACACTGTTCTTCATTAATAAAGTGTGTTCTCACTGTAACAACACTGTTCTTCATTAATAAAGTGTGTTCTCACTGTAACAACACTGTTCTTCATTAATAAAGTGTGTTCTCGCTGTAACAACACTGTTCTTCATTAATAAAGTGTGTTCTCACTGTAACAACACTGTTCTTCATTACTAAAGTGTGTTCTCGCTGTAACAACACTGTTCTTCATTAATAAAGTGTGTTCTCACTGTAACAACACTGTTCTTCATTAATAAAGTGTGTTCTCTGTAACAACACTGTTCTTCATTAATAAAGTGTGTTCTCGCTGTAACAACACTGTTCTTCATTAATAAAGTGTGTTCTCACTGTAACAACACTGTTCTTCATTAATAAAGTGTGTTCTCGCTGTAACAACACTGTTCTTCATTAATAAAGTGTGTTCTCGCTGTAACAACACTGTTCTTCATTAATAAAGTGTGTTCTCACTGTAACAACACTGTTCTTCATTAATAAAGTGTGTTCTCGCTGTAACAACACTGTTCTTCATTAATAAAGTGTGTTCTCGCTGTAACAACACTGTTCTTCATTAATAAAGTGTGTTCTCGCTGTAACAACACTGTTCTTCATTAATAAAGTGGGTTCTCACTGTAACAACACTGTTCTTCATTAATAAAGTGTGTTCTCGCTGTAACAACACTGTTCTTCATTAATAAAGTGTGTTCTCACTGTAACAACACTGTTCTTCATTAATAAAGTGTGTTCTCGCTGTAACAACACTGTTCTTCATTAATAAAGTGTGTTCTCGCTGTAACAACACTGTTCTTCATTAATAAAGTGTGTTCTCGCTGTAACAACACTGTTCTTCATTAATAAAGTGTGTTCTCGCTGTAACACCACTGTTCTTCATTAATAAAGTGTGTTCTCGCTGTAACAACACTGTTCTTCATTAATAAAGTGTGTTCTCACTGTAACAACACTGTTCTTCATTAATAAAGTGTGTTCTCGCTGTAACAACACTGTTCTTCATTAATAAAGTGTGTTCTCGCTGTAACAACACTGTTCTTCATTAATAAAGTGTGTTCTCGCTGTAACAACACTGTTCTTCATTAATAAAGTGTGTTCTCACTGTAACAACACTGTTCTTCATTAATAAAGTGTGTTCTCGCTGTAACAACACTGTTCTTCATTAATAAAGTGTGTTCTCACTGTAACAACACTGTTCTTCATTAATAAAGTGTGTTCTCGCTGTAACAACACTGTTCTTCATTAATAAAGTGTGTTCTCGCTGTAACAACACTGTTCTTCATTAATAAAGTGTGTTCTCACTGTAACAACACTGTTCTTCATTAATAAAGTGTGTTCTCGCTGTAACAACACTGTTCTTCATTAATAAAGTGTGTTCTCGCTGTAACAACACTGTTCTTCATTAATAAAGTGTGTTCTCACTGTAACAACACTGTTCTTCATTAATAAAGTGTGTTCTCGCTGTAACAACACTGTTCTTCATTAATAAAGTGTGTTCTCGCTGTAACAACACTGTTCTTCATTAATAAAGTGTGTTCTCGCTGTAACAACACTGTTCTTCATTAATAAAGTGTGTTCTCGCTGTAACAACACTGTTCTTCATTAATAAAGTGTGTTCTCACTGTAACAACACTGTTCTTCATTAATAAAGTGTGTTCTCGCTGTAACAACACTGTTCTTCATTAATAAAGTGTGTTCTCACTGTAACAACACTGTTCTTCATTAATAAAGTGTGTTCTCTGTAACAACACTGTTCTTCATTAATAAAGTGTGTTCTCACTGTAACAACACTGTTCTTCATTAATAAAGCGTGTTCTCGCTGTAACAACACTGTTCTTCATTAATAAAGCGTGTTCTCGCTGTAACAACACTGTTCTTCATTAATAAAGCGTGTTCTCACTGTAACAACACTGTTCTTCATTAATAAAGTGTGTTCTCACTGTAACAACACTGTTCTTCATTAATAAAGTGTGTTCTCTGTAACAACACTGTTCTTCATTAATAAAGTGTGTTCTCGCTGTAACAACATTGTTCTTCATTAATAAAGTGTGTTCTCACTGTAACAACACTGTTCTTCATTAATAAAGTGTGTTCTCTGTAACAACACTGTTCTTCATGAATAAAGCGTGTTCTCACTGTAACAACACTGTTCTTCATTAATAAAGCGTGTTCTCGCTGTAACAACACTGTTCTTCATTAATAAAGTGTGTTCTCGCTGTAACAACACTGTTCTTCATTAATAAAGCGTGTTCTCGCTGTAACAACACTGTTCTTCATTAATAAAGTGTGTTCTCACTGTAACAACACTGTTCTTCATTAATAAAGCGTGTTCTCGCTGTAACAACACTGTTCTTCATTAATAAAGTGTGTTCTCGCTGTAACAACACTGTTCTTCATTAATAAAGTGTGTTCTCACTGTAACAACACTGTTCTTCATTAATAAAGTGTGTTCTCGCTGTAACAACACTGTTCTTCATTAATAAAGTGTGTTCTCGCTGTAACAACACTGTTCTTCATTAATAAAGTGTGTTCTCACTGTAACAACACTGTTCTTCATTAATAAAGTGTGTTCTCACTGTAACAACACTGTTCTTCATTAATAAAGTGTGTTCTCGCTGTAACAACACTGTTCTTCATTAATAAAGTGTGTTCTCACTGTAACAACACTGTTCTTCATTAATAAAGTGTGTTCTCACTGTAACAACACTGTTCTTCATTAATAAAGTGTGTTCTCGCTGTAACAACACTGTTCTTCATTAATAAAGTGTGTTCTCGCTGTAACAACACTGTTCTTCATTAATAAAGTGTGTTCTCGCTGTAACAACACTGTTCTTCATTAATAAAGTGTGTTCTCGCTGTAACAACACTGTTCTTCATTAATAAAGTGTGTTCTCGCTGTAACAACACTGTTCTTCATTAATAAAGTGTGTTCTCACTGTAACAACACTGTTCTTCATTAATAAAGTGTGTTCTCGCTGTAACAACACTGTTCTTCATTAATAAAGTGTGTTCTCACTGTAACAACACTGTTCTTCATTAATAAAGTGTGTTCTCGCTGTAACAACACTGTTCTTCATTAATAAAGTGTGTTCTCGCTGTAACAACACTGTTCTTCATTAATAAAGTGTGTTCTCGCTGTAACAACACTGTTCTTCATTAATAAAGTGTGTTCTCGCTGTAACAACACTGTTCTTCATTAATAAAGTGTGTTCTCGCTGTAACAACACTGTTCTTCATTAATAAAGTGTGTTCTCGCTGTAACAACACTGTTCTTCATTAATAAAGCGTGTTCTCGCTGTAACAACACTGTTCTTCATTAATAAAGCGTGTTCTCACTGTAACAACACTGTTCTTCATTAATAAAGTGTGTTCTCACTGTAACAACACTGTTCTTCATTAATAAAGTGTGTTCTCTGTAACAACACTGTTCTTCATTAATAAAGTGTGTTCTCGCTGTAACAACATTGTTCTTCATTAATAAAGTGTGTTCTCACTGTAACAACACTGTTCTTCATTAATAAAGTGTGTTCTCTGTAACAACACTGTTCTTCATGAATAAAGCGTGTTCTCACTGTAACAACACTGTTCTTCATTAATAAAGCGTGTTCTCGCTGTAACAACACTGTTCTTCATTAATAAAGTGTGTTCTCGCTGTAACAACACTGTTCTTCATTAATAAAGCGTGTTCTCGCTGTAACAACACTGTTCTTCATTAATAAAGTGTGTTCTCACTGTAACAACACTGTTCTTCATTAATAAAGCGTGTTCTCGCTGTAACAACACTGTTCTTCATTAATAAAGTGTGTTCTCGCTGTAACAACACTGTTCTTCATTAATAAAGTGTGTTCTCACTGTAACAACACTGTTCTTCATTAATAAAGTGTGTTCTCGCTGTAACAACACTGTTCTTCATTAATAAAGTGTGTTCTCGCTGTAACAACACTGTTCTTCATTAATAAAGTGTGTTCTCACTGTAACAACACTGTTCTTCATTAATAAAGTGTGTTCTCACTGTAACAACACTGTTCTTCATTAATAAAGTGTGTTCTCGCTGTAACAACACTGTTCTTCATTAATAAAGTGTGTTCTCACTGTAACAACACTGTTCTTCATTAATAAAGTGTGTTCTCACTGTAACAACACTGTTCTTCATTAATAAAGTGTGTTCTCGCTGTAACAACACTGTTCTTCATTAATAAAGTGTGTTCTCGCTGTAACAACACTGTTCTTCATTAATAAAGTGTGTTCTCGCTGTAACAACACTGTTCTTCATTAATAAAGTGTGTTCTCGCTGTAACAACACTGTTCTTCATTAATAAAGTGTGTTCTCGCTGTAACAACACTGTTCTTCATTAATAAAGTGTGTTCTCACTGTAACAACACTGTTCTTCATTAATAAGTGTGTTCTCGCTGTAACAACACTGTTCTTCATTAATAAAGTGTGTTCTCACTGTAACAACACTGTTCTTCCATTAATAAAGTGTGTTCTCGCTGTAACAACACTGTTCTTCATTAATAAAGTGTGTTCTCGCTGTAACAACACTGTTCTTCATTAATAAAGTGTGTTCTCGCTGTAACAACACTGTTCTTCATTAATAAAGTGTGTTCTCGCTGTAACAACACTGTTCTTCATTAATAAAGTGTGTTCTCGCTGTAACAACACTGTTCTTCATTAATAAAGTGTGTTCTCGCTGTAACAACACTGTTCTTCATTAATAAAGTGTGTTCTCGCTGTAACAACACTGTTCTTCATTAATAAAGTGTGTTCTCACTGTAACAACACTGTTCTTCATTAATAAAGTGTGTTCTCGCTGTAACAACACTGTTCTTCATTAATAAAGTGTGTTCTCGCTGTAACAACACTGTTCTTCATTAATAAAGTGTGTTCTCGCTGTAACAACACTGTTCTTCATTAATAAAGTGTGTTCTCGCTGTAACAACACTGTTCTTCATTAATAAAGTGTGTTCTCGCTGTAACAACACTGTTCTTCATTAATAAAGTGTGTTCTCGCTGTAACAACACTGTTCTTCATTAATAAAGTGTGTTCTCCCTGTAACAACACTGTTCTTCATTAATAAAGTGTGTTCTCGCTGTAACAACACTGTTCTTCATTAATAAAGTGTGTTCTCACTGTAACAACACTGTTCTTCATTAATAAAGTGTGTTCTCGCTGTAACAACACTGTTCTTCATTAATAAAGTGTGTTCTCACTGTAACAACACTGTTCTTCATTAATAAAGTGTGTTCTCACTGTAACAACACTGTTCTTCATTACTAAAGTGTGTTCTCGCTGTAACAACACTGTTCTTCATTAATAAAGTGTGTTCTCACTGTAACAACACTGTTCTTCATTAATAAAGTGTGTTCTCTGTAACAACACTGTTCTTCATTAATAAAGTGTGTTCTCGCTGTAACAACACTGTTCTTCATTAATAAAGTGTGTTCTCTGTAACAACACTGTTCTTCATGAATAAAGCGTGTTCTCACTGTAACAACACTGTTCTTCATTAATAAAGCGTGTTCTCGCTGTAACAACACTGTTCTTCATTAATAAAGTGTGTTCTCGCTGTAACAACACTGTTCTTCATTAATAAAGCGTGTTCTCGCTGTAACAACACTGTTCTTCATTAATAAAGTGTGTTCTCACTGTAACAACACTGTTCTTCATTAATAAAGTGTGTTCTCGCTGTAACAACACTGTTCTTCATTAATAAAGTGTGTTCTCACTGTAACAACACTGTTCTTCATTAATAAAGTGTGTTCTCGCTGTAACAACACTGTTCTTCATTAATAAAGTGTGTTCTCGCTGTAACAACACTGTTCTTCATTAATAAAGTGTGTTCTCGCTGTAACAACACTGTTCTTCATTAATAAAGTGTGTTCTCACTGTAACAACACTGTTCTTCATTAATAAAGTGTGTTCTCACTGTAACAACACTGTTCTTCATTAATAAAGTGTGTTCTCGCTGTAACAACACTGTTCTTCATTACTAAAGTGTGTTCTCACTGTAACAACACTGTTCTTCATTAATAAAGTGTGTTCTCACTGTAACAACACTGTTCTTCATTAATAAAGTGTGTTCTCACTGTAACAACACTGTTCTTCATTAATAAAGTGTGTTCTCGCTGTAACAACACTGTTCTTCATTAATAAAGTGTGTTCTCACTGTAACAACACTGTTCTTCATTAATAAAGTGTGTTCTCGCTGTAACAACACTGTTCTTCATTAATAAAGTGTGTTCTCGCTGTAACAACACTGTTCTTCATTAATAAAGTGTGTTCTCACTGTAACAACACTGTTCTTCATTAATAAAGTGTGTTCTCGCTGTAACAACACTGTTCTTCATTAATAAAGTGTGTTATCGCTGTAACAACACTGTTCTTCATTAATAAAGTGTGTTCTCGCTGTAACAACACTGTTCTTCATTAATAAAGTGTGTTCTCACTGTAACAACACTGTTCTTCATTAATAAAGTGTGTTCTCGCTGTAACAACACTGTTCTTCATTAATAAAGTGTGTTCTCGCTGTAACAACACTGTTCTTCATTAATAAAGTGTGTTCTCGCTGTAACAACACTGTTCTTCATTAATAAAGTGTGTTCTCGCTGTAACAACACTGTTCTTCATTAATAAAGTGTGTTCTCGCTGTAACAACACTGTTCTTCATTAATAAAGTGTGTTCTCGCTGTAACAACACTGTTCTTCATTAATAAAGTGTGTTCTCGCTGTAACAACACTGTTCTTCATTAATAAAGTGTGTTCTCGCTGTAACAACACTGTTCTTCATTAATAAAGTGTGTTCTCCCTGTAACAACACTGTTCTTCATTAATAAAGTGTGTTCTCACTGTAACAACACTGTTCTTCATTAATAAAGTGTGTTCTCGCTGTAACAACACTGTTCTTCATTAATAAAGTGTGTTCTCGCTGTAACAACACTGTTCTTCATTAATAAAGTGTGTTCTCACTGTAACAACACTGTTCTTCATTACTAAAGTGTGTTCTCGCTGTAACAACACTGTTCTTCATTAATAAAGTGTGTTCTCACTGTAACAACACTGTTCTTCATTAATAAAGTGTGTTCTCTGTAACAACACTGTTCTTCATTAATAAAGTGTGTTCTCGCTGTAACAACACTGTTCTTCATTAATAAAGTGTGTTCTCACTGTAACAACACTGTTCTTCATTAATAAAGTGTGTTCTCGCTGTAACAACACTGTTCTTCATTAATAAAGTGTGTTCTCGCTGTAACAACACTGTTCTTCATTAATAAAGTGTGTTCTCACTGTAACAACACTGTTCTTCATTAATAAAGTGTGTTCTCGCTGTAACAACACTGTTCTTCATTAATAAAGTGTGTTCTCGCTGTAACAACACTGTTCTTCATTAATAAAGTGTGTTCTCGCTGTAACAACACTGTTCTTCATTAATAAAGTGTCTTCTCCCTGTAACAACACTGTTCTTCATTAATAAAGTGTGTTCTCACTGTAACAACACTGTTCTTCATTAATAAAGTGTGTTCTCGCTGTAACAACACTGTTCTTCATTAATAAAGTGTGTTCTCACTGTAACAACACTGTTCTTCATTAATAAAGTGTGTTCTCGCTGTAACAACACTGTTCTTCATTAATAAAGTGTGTTCTCACTGTAACAACACTGTTCTTCATTAATAAAGTGTGTTCTCGCTGTAACAACACTGTTCTTCATTAATAAAGTGTGTTCTCACTGTAACAACACTGTTCTTCATTAATAAAGTGTGTTCTCGCTGTAACAACACTGTTCTTCATTAATAAAGTGTGTTATCGCTGTAACAACACTGTTCTTCATTAATAAAGTGTGTTCTCACTGTAACAACACTGTTCTTCATTAATAAAGTGTGTTCTCGCTGTAACAACACTGTTCTTCATTAATAAAGTGTGTTCTCCCTGTAACAACACTGTTCTTCATTAATAAAGTGTGTTCTCGCTGTAACAACACTGTTCTTCATTAATAAAGTGTGTTCTCACTGTAACAACACTGTTCTTCATTAATAAAGTGTGTTCTCGCTGTAACAACACTGTTCTTCATTAATAAAGTGTGTTCTCACTGTAACAACACTGTTCTTCATTAATAAAGTGTGTTCTCACTGTAACAACACTGTTCTTCATTACTAAAGTGTGTTCTCGCTGTAACAACACTGTTCTTCATTAATAAAGTGTGTTCTCACTGTAACAACACTGTTCTTCATTAATAAAGTGTGTTCTCTGTAACAACACTGTTCTTCATTAATAAAGTGTGTTCTCGCTGTAACAACACTGTTCTTCATTAATAAAGTGTGTTCTCACTGTAACAACACTGTTCTTCATTAATAAAGTGTGTTCTCGCTGTAACAACACTGTTCTTCATTAATAAAGTGTGTTCTCGCTGTAACAACACTGTTCTTCATTAATAAAGTGTGTTCTCACTGTAACAACACTGTTCTTCATTAATAAAGTGTGTTCTCGCTGTAACAACACTGTTCTTCATTAATAAAGTGTGTTCTCGCTGTAACAACACTGTTCTTCATTAATAAAGTGTGTTCTCGCTGTAACAACACTGTTCTTCATTAATAAAGTGTGTTCTCACTGTAACAACACTGTTCTTCATTAATAAAGTGGGTTCTCACTGTAACAACACTGTTCTTCATTAATAAAGTGTGTTCTCGCTGTAACAACACTGTTCTTCATTAATAAAGTGTGTTCTCACTGTAACAACACTGTTCTTCATTAATAAAGTGTGTTCTCGCTGTAACAACACTGTTCTTCATTAATAAAGTGTGTTCTCGCTGTAACAACACTGTTCTTCATTAATAAAGTGTGTTCTCGCTGTAACAACACTGTTCTTCATTAATAAAGTGTGTTCTCGCTGTAACACCACTGTTCTTCATTAATAAAGTGTGTTCTCGCTGTAACAACACTGTTCTTCATTAATAAAGTGTGTTCTTACTGTAACAACACTGTTCTTCATTAATAAAGTGTGTTCTCGCTGTAACAACACTGTTCTTCATTAATAAAGTGTGTTCTCGCTGTAACAACACTGTTCTTCATTAATAAAGTGTGTTCTCGCTGTAACAACACTGTTCTTCATTAATAAAGTGTGTTCTCACTGTAACAACACTGTTCTTCATTAATAAAGTGTGTTCTCGCTGTAACAACACTGTTCTTCATTAATAAAGTGTGTTCTCACTGTAACAACACTGTTATTCATTAATAAAGTGTGTTCTCACTGTAACAACACTGTTCTTCATTAATAAAGTGTGTTCTCGCTGTAACAACACTGTTCTTCATTAATAAAGTGTGTTCTCACTGTAACAACACTGTTCTTCATTAATAAAGTGTGTTCTCACTGTAACAACACTGTTCTTCATTAATAAAGTGTGTTCTCGCTGTAACAACACTGTTCTTCATTAATAAAGTGTGTTCTCGCTGTAACAACACTGTTCTTCATTAATAAAGTGTGTTCTCGCTGTAACAACACTGTTCTTCATTAATAAAGTGTGTTCTCACTGTAACAACACTGTTCTTCATTAATAAAGTGTGTTCTCGCTGTAACAACACTGTTCTTCATTAATAAAGTGTGTTCTCACTGTAACAACACTGTTCTTCATTAATAAAGTGTGTTCTCTGTAACAACACTGTTCTTCATTAATAAAGTGTGTTCTCACTGTAACAACACTGTTCTTCATTAATAAAGCGTGTTCTCGCTGTAACAACACTGTTCTTCATTAATAAAGCGTGTTCTCGCTGTAACAACACTGTTCTTCATTAATAAAGCGTGTTCTCGCTGTAACAACACTGTTCTTCATTAATAAAGCGTGTTCTCCCTGTAACAACACTGTTCTTCATTAATAAAGTGTGTTCTCACTGTAACAACACTGTTCTTCATTAATAAAGTGTGTTCTCTGTAACAACACTGTTCTTCATTAATAAAGTGTGTTCTCGCTGTAACAACATTGTTCTTCATTAATAAAGTGTGTTCTCACTGTAACAACACTGTTCTTCATTAATAAAGTGTGTTCTCTGTAACAACACTGTTCTTCATGAATAAAGCGTGTTCTCACTGTAACAACACTGTTCTTCATTAATAAAGCGTGTTCTCGCTGTAACAACACTGTTCTTCATTAATAAAGTGTGTTCTCGCTGTAACAACACTGTTCTTCATTAATAAAGCGTGTTCTCGCTGTAACAACACTGTTCTTCATTAATAAAGTGTGTTCTCACTGTAACAACACTGTTCTTCATTAATAAAGTGTGTTCTCGCTGTAACAACACTGTTCTTCATTAATAAAGTGTGTTCTCACTGTAACAACACTGTTCTTCATTAATAAAGTGTGTTCTCGCTGTAACAACACTGTTCTTCATTAATAAAGTGTGTTCTCGCTGTAACAACACTGTTCTTCATTAATAAAGTGTGTTCTCGCTGTAACAACACTGTTCTTCATTAATAAAGTGTGTTCTCACTGTAACAACACTGTTCTTCATTAATAAAGTGTGTTCTCACTGTAACAACACTGTTCTTCATTAATAAAGTGTGTTCTCGCTGTAACAACACTGTTCTTCATTACTAAAGTGTGTTCTCACTGTAACAACACTGTTCTTCATTAATAAAGTGTGTTCTCGCTGTAACAACACTGTTCTTCATTAATAAAGTGTGTTCTCACTGTAACAACACTGTTCTTCATTAATAAAGTGTGTTCTCGCTGTAACAACACTGTTCTTCATTAATAAAGTGTGTTCTCACTGTAACAACACTGTTCTTCATTAATAAAGTGTGTTCTCGCTGTAACAACACTGTTCTTCATTAATAAAGTGTGTTCTCGCTGTAACAACACTGTTCTTCATTAATAAAGTGTGTTCTCACTGTAACAACACTGTTCTTCATTAATAAAGTGTGTTCTCGCTGTAACAACACTGTTCTTCATTAATAAAGTGTGTTATCGCTGTAACAACACTGTTCTTCATTAATAAAGTGTGTTCTCGCTGTAACAACACTGTTCTTCATTAATAAAGTGTGTTCTCACTGTAACAACACTGTTCTTCATTAATAAAGTGTGTTCTCACTGTAACAACACTGTTCTTCATTAATAAAGTGTGTTCTCGCTGTAACAACACTGTTCTTCATTAATAAAGTGTGTTCTCGCTGTAACAACACTGTTCTTCATTAATAAAGTGTGTTCTCGCTGTAACAACACTGTTCTTCATTAATAAAGTGTGTTCTCGCTGTAACAACACTGTTCTTCATTAATAAAGTGTGTTCTCGCTGTAACAACACTGTTCTTCATTAATAAAGTGTGTTCTCGCTGTAACAACACTGTTCTTCATTAATAAAGTGTGTTCTCGCTGTAACAACACTGTTCTTCATTAATAAAGTGTGTTCTCCCTGTAACAACACTGTTCTTCATTAATAAAGTGTGTTCTCACTGTAACAACACTGTTCTTCATTAATAAAGTGTGTTCTCGCTGTAACAACACTGTTCTTCATTAATAAAGTGTGTTCTCGCTGTAACAACACTGTTCTTCATTAATAAAGTGTGTTCTCACTGTAACAACACTGTTCTTCATTACTAAAGTGTGTTCTCGCTGTAACAACACTGTTCTTCATTAATAAAGTGTGTTCTCACTGTAACAACACTGTTCTTCATTAATAAAGTGTGTTCTCTGTAACAACACTGTTCTTCATTAATAAAGTGTGTTCTCGCTGTAACAACACTGTTCTTCATTAATAAAGTGTGTTCTCACTGTAACAACACTGTTCTTCATTAATAAAGTGTGTTCTCGCTGTAACAACACTGTTCTTCATTAATAAAGTGTGTTCTCGCTGTAACAACACTGTTCTTCATTAATAAAGTGTGTTCTCACTGTAACAACACTGTTCTTCATTAATAAAGTGTGTTCTCGCTGTAACAACACTGTTCTTCATTAATAAAGTGTGTTCTCGCTGTAACAACACTGTTCTTCATTAATAAAGTGTGTTCTCGCTGTAACAACACTGTTCTTCATTAATAAAGTGTCTTCTCCCTGTAACAACACTGTTCTTCATTAATAAAGTGTGTTCTCACTGTAACAACACTGTTCTTCATTAATAAAGTGTGTTCTCGCTGTAACAACACTGTTCTTCATTAATAAAGTGTGTTCTCACTGTAACAACACTGTTCTTCATTAATAAAGTGTGTTCTCGCTGTAACAACACTGTTCTTCATTAATAAAGTGTGTTCTCACTGTAACAACACTGTTCTTCATTAATAAAGTGTGTTCTCGCTGTAACAACACTGTTCTTCATTAATAAAGTGTGTTCTCACTGTAACAACACTGTTCTTCATTAATAAAGTGTGTTCTCGCTGTAACAACACTGTTCTTCATTAATAAAGTGTGTTATCGCTGTAACAACACTGTTCTTCATTAATAAAGTGTGTTCTCACTGTAACAACACTGTTCTTCATTAATAAAGTGTGTTCTCGCTGTAACAACACTGTTCTTCATTAATAAAGTGTGTTCTCACTGTAACAACACTGTTCTTCATTAATAAAGTGTGTTCTCGCTGTAACAACACTGTTCTTCATTAATAAAGTGTGTTCTCACTGTAACAACACTGTTCTTCATTAATAAAGTGTGTTCTCGCTGTAACAACACTGTTCTTCATTAATAAAGTGTGTTCTCACTGTAACAACACTGTTCTTCATTAATAAAGTGTGTTCTCGCTGTAACAACACTGTTCTTCATTAATAAAGTGTGTTATCGCTGTAACAACACTGTTCTTCATTAATAAAGTGTGTTCTCACTGTAACAACACTGTTCTTCATTAATAAAGTGTGTTCTCACTGTAACAACACTGTTCTTCATAAATAAAGTGTGTTCTCACTGTAACAACACTGTTCTTCATTAATAAAGTGTGTTCTGTATCGTTAGTGGCTTAGCTTGGCATCGCTACTGCACTATCTCGCGTACGTGCACGCGTACTGAATAAACCACAAATGTACCTCTAATACCAGTATTAGTCTGACCACACCCCTCATCAGCTTACCTTCATAAGCAGGTGTGTGGTCACCTGCTCTCCTCCTTCTCGCTTTCACCACAAGGAAGAGGTGCCTCGGTAGATCCCCACACTTGACACCATGATGGAAGAAATTGGATTAGGAACAGCTTGGGAAACAAGGATACGTTGACATCATATCTTTATTTTCTCTCTCACTATTTTCGAGAAAATACGGCGATATTGTCTTCGTACTGGAGTGTCTAGATGATGATGATCATTCTACAAACCCTCCACCGGTTTTCGTATTGGGAGCACGCCGCTGCATGCTTCTCAACTGCAGTTCCTTGCTGTGTTTGTTGGGGTGAAACCTGTCAGGCCACAGCTGAACTGTCGGACATGCCGCTGTTGTGAGGAGCGGTGCGTTCCAGGTTGGGTGAGTAGTGTTTGCTGGCGGGCTCCACTTGTCTGTTAGTGCTATGGGGGCTACTTGACAAAGTTTATGGAAACCGGCCCCAGGCTAGGGTCCTTTGTTTAGCCGTCTAGGCGACAGAAGGCCTTGGTCTGGCGACCATTATAGTTTTAACTAGTGGGCCGCGACCATTGACACTGGTGATCCCTGTGTGTTCTGGACGAGTGGATTCTCTCTGTCACCGTGTTAAGACCCCATCTTTCATATCCAAATGAGAGTATTCCTTCACGAGGGGATATGTGCATGTAATGTGCGATAGCGGCAGATTCATGTTCAAAGTCAGCTATACAGGCCAGTTGGTACTGTGCTGATTCCGCCGGACGTGTTATTGTCACCGTTGTGAAGCGGTGTTGACGTCTTGTTTTCTCTTTTCTCTTAAAAAGTGAGGAGGGTTCAGAACGGCGGCCTGTCTGGGTGAGTGTTATGTCATTGTTTACATGTTCATAGCTTACGGTTAGCCGGTCGGTGGCCTGGCGCGGGGTAGCTTGGCTTCTCGCGCGCCGCCGGGAGCTCGCTCCTGATCGCGTGCGTCGTAGATCGGCGTCTCGCGAGCGGAAGCAATAGCACCCGAACGGTTGGAGCAGCCGTTAGCTTGTTGCTATTCTGTTGAACGTGCTTTGATTTTAACATGTTTTACACTCTTGACCACGACGTCATCCTTGACAGGGGATGTTCGTCGACCCTGCCTGAGCCTAGACGGGGATTGCGTCAACAAAGAGGACTGTAGCGACTGGTGGAGCGGCGACGCTGCCCGGATCGAACAACACGGGACGGCTGTGTTCTACGGTGGCTTGTGACTGCACTTCGCTGGTCTGCGTTCCGGGCAGGTACGGGGTTGGCCAGACCTCATAACACGTCTTCTGGTTTTACCTTGCTAAATGTATTGTGAATAACGGTGTTTTTTCCCAAAACGTGTGTTGTTGCAATGCATTTGAGATACGTTGCGGGTTGTGTGTGAGCTGTTTTTGTCACTGGCAGTTAGCTTCTCCGTGCAGGTCGTGATGTGTTGATCTGGTTGTTGTGTGAGAAACATCATGGTGTTTATGTGTACCGTGTACTCACTACTAAGGCAACTAACCTATGAAGCTATGCTTGGTGATGAGTGAGTAAAAGAATGTTCTTTCTCAGACTGTAATGACAATGAACAGTGAGTTCACACATTAACAGGTTTTCCTGTTTTAACTGGCCGTATTGAGGGTAAAATAGGAGGATTGTGTTTCCCCCCCCGGTTCCCTGGGGACTTTATCACCTCCTATCAGACATGTTGTGCATTAATTGTGTCTTTTGTGTGGTAGGGATACGATGTAACTCTCAGCTTGATTGCTGAGGTTGTGCTAAATCTGCTGGAGAAACTTATTTCCTAAAGGGAAATTGGTTTGGTTGCTGTCATGTGTGCTTAGCAAGGCCTGTGGTCGATACTAATCAAGAATGATGTATTCTCTCATTGTGAAAAAAACGGCGTTCCTCTGTTGAGTGTTTTTGCCATTTTTTGTAGGTGATGATGGGTTGTGTGTGTCATGTGACCTACAACTGGGTTGTACTGGCCACAGAAGCACATGTGTATGTTGGACCGGGGTTCTTAGAGCCCTCTCTATTCTGTGTTTTTCCTTAGTAAAAATCAGATAGCAGGTTAGCTCGTGCGCTGTGTGGAGCTGTGAAACGCTTCATAGAGCTGACTATGACTGTGTCATATTCTCTTTTTGTCGTTACGTCGTATCATGGGTGTGGGGTCGTAAAGGGGTGAACTGGTAACCTTTCCTCTCCCCATTGTTCTGTCGGTCAGGGGTACACCCCCTGTCCTTCAAGGTTCCCGTCACGTGGCGGTTCGGCACGTTACGGGGGGGGGGGGGGGGGGGGGGGAGGGAGTTCCTGGTCCCACGGCCTGGTATATTGGGCGTGTGCACCGCAGGAATTCCCCCGCCATAGAGTACGTCACCGGCGCGTCTCTGTTGGTAGGACTTCCGTGTGCTGTTCAGGTCCATGTGATGGATCTGTTTTCAGGGGGGGTGGTCAGGGCTCCTCCTCACCAAGCGCCTACTCAGGCCTTCTGTGAGTTCGGACTCCTTCTTCCATGTGAGGAAGCCTCCATCAGAGTACAGAGCCTTCCTCCTCAGATTGTCAAAGTGAGTGGACCCTCTAGAAGGGTCCTTTTCTATTGTATGTATATTCGATTCAATTCGTTTATTGAGTGTGTATGGGTTCGGTGCCTCTTCCCCGGGGGCCCTAAAACCAGTTTTTTACATGGCTCAAGGTGCAATATATTCTTTTCAATCTGTACAGCTCGCGTGGGAAGTCTCTCTGGGGATCCCCGTCTCTTTCCTATGGGAGGGTGGTGGGATGTAAAAATGTGAACATTTTTTACCCCGGCTGTGTAGACTGGGATACATACTGTTGATGCTTCCTTCTTTCTATTCCAGAAGTGTTGGAGTTAGGGAGTGTCACACCCCTCTTGTCGTTCCCCTGGGCGCCTTGGGGATTCAATGACAGGTCTAAATAGCCTGTTCATTGATGGGGGTGTGTCCCGACGCACGTATAGTGCTAGCTCGCTGTAAACAGGCGATTGACTGGCACGCCTTAGTTGCTTGTGGTTGAAACAGCGTTTTTATAAAGCAACTGAGATGGGGGTTTTTCCTCTTCCGGCGACCACATCCCATGACCTGGGTGGGTTGTCGACGGATTCTCGTTCATGTCTGGGGGATGATGACGGGATGGATCTGAACATATGTAGTGGGGTCTCACGCCCTTGGGGTGGGCCACCGGGCGCGGTTCGTCCCGACGTCTGGGTGGCGCCTTCTTTTCATGTTAAGATCAACACGCATATCTGCCCTTCTCCTGGAGTAGGCATGTCGGCGTGGTTAGGGCACGGGACTGGTTCTGGTCACGCTGGTCCAGATCAGTTGAACCCGTTGTCCGCCGGGGATGCAGATCTGCTGTTCTGGTACCCTGAGGGACTTGGGCTTTTTTCAGGGGGAAAAATGCCAGGTCGGTCTGGGTGTCACAGGGTTAAGCGCTATGGAGACCCTGGTTGGGTATGTTTTTACTCAGCACTGTCGTCATGGCTTACAGCCATGCCATTCTGTACGCGCTCGATCTCGTCGGATCTCGGCCGCTACACAGGTTGGTCCTGGTTAGTACTTGGTTGGGAGACCGCCGGGGAATACCAGGTACGGTGTGCTTAGGGGCTGGTTCTCCGTTATTTTTCGCTCCTCTCTCACGCATGGCGAAGAGGGGCCTGTGGGGGTGGTTTTTTGACCTCCTCTGGTGACCCTGTGCTTCCCGTACCGCCAGGCCCGGTCCGAAGTGATGTTTGCGACCCGTAGGCCTGGGTTAACCCTTTTTGGAAACTGAAACACTTGTACTGCGGTATAGCCGGTGTATACCCGCAGGTGTGTTTTGGAGTTTTTTCTTGAGGGGTTATAGGAACAACCACCGCATTGGGTAACACCGAGGTGGTTGATTCCCTGGTGTGTTGGAGCAGTGTCAACTCCCGGGTTCACCGTTTGAGGGTGCCCCTGCACGTTCATGACGTCTGCCAATCGTGTCAGCCTTCTCTGCCTCGACCCCTCTGGGTGGGGGTTGTTAAATGGAGGCTTGGTCATGCAACACCGCCAGCTTACGCTCCTTCCGCCGGGGCGGCTGTGTTCAGCTGTCCCCTCTGGCGCCTGTCTCGTCCGCAGTCTCCAGGCTAGGGTTAACAGCCTGTTGCCTGGTTTTTCCCCGGTGCGCTGCCTGCTTCCGTTGGTTAACCTTTTTTGTGTGCTTACGGCCATGCTGACTGCCTTTTCTGCAGGGTCAGTGTGCCAGGCGGTGTACTATTGGGGGGACGGGGCCCGCTCGGCTTACGGCCATACCGACCTGAACACGCCCGGTCTCGTCCGATCTCGGAAGCTGGGCAGGTTCTGGCCTGGTTGGTTCCGCCTGGGAATACCAGGTGCAGTAACTGAGGGGCCTTTGTCCGAATACGCTGGCGATGTGGGGGGCGGGGCACTACGTGCCCACCTGGTGGGGTCTTGATGCTGGCATCATGGACTTCTCCGGGCCCCCATTCCAGGGAGTCCAGTCCTTTTGGTGGGTCTGGGTCTTCCTTCGTGCTCCGCTGCTACGGCCTTGCCACGGGGTTGGGTTTGCCCTTGACCCCGTGATTCTGGGGGCAGTAACGAGGTTGTTCCTCCGTTCGTTCCCGGGTGGCATGCGGGTTGTGCGTGTGTGTAGTCGTGGGGTCAAGCCACGGTCTGCTCACCCTGTGCGTTGAGTTGCTTGAGTGCCTCTTCGCACGGTCGGGTCCGTCGCCCTCCCGTGACGTCCCTAATAGGGGGGCTACCCTCCATTAGGGGGGGTCGGGGGGGCTCGGCCCTCCCTGTTCTGATGGTTTTGGGGGGCTGTCAGCGGGGTGTATTTGTCAGCCAAGTGGCTCCGCTTGGCCTCCCTTGTGCAGTAGCGATGCCAAGCTAAGCCACTAACGATACAGAACGTTAGGTTATGACTATAACCAAGTTCTGTTAGTTAGGGGCGATGCTTGGCATCGGACGCCGCTGCAGCCCTTGTCCTCACCTTGTGGTGAAAGCTTGGGAAGGAGGAGAGCAGGTGACCACACACCTGCTTATGAAGGTAAGCTGATGAGGGGTGTGGTCAGACTAATACTGGTATTAGAGGTACATTTGTGGTTTATTCAGTACGCGTGCACGTACGCGAGATAGTGCAGTAGCGATGCCAAGCATCGCCCCTAACTAACAGAACTTGGTTATAGTCATAACCTAACGTTCTCGCTGTAACAACACTGTTCTTCATTAATAAAGTGTGTTCTCACTGTAACAACACTGTTCTTCATTAATAAAGTGTGTTCTCGCTGTAACAACACTGTTCTTCATTAATAAAGTGTGTTCTCGCTGTAACAACACTGTTCTTCATTAATAAAGTGTGTTCTCGCTGAAACAACACTGTTCATCATTAATAAAGTGTGTTCTCGCTGTAACAACACTGTTCTTCATTAATAAAGTGTGTTCTCACTGTAACAACACTGTTCTTCATTAATAAAGTGTGTTCTCGCTGTAACAACACTGTTCTTCATTAATAAAGTGTGTTCTCACTGTAACAACACTGTTCTTCATTAATAAAGTGTGTTCTCTGTAACAACACTGTTCTTCATTAATAAAGTGTGTTCTCACTGTAACAACACTGTTCTTCATTAATAAAGTGTGTTCTCGCTGTAACAACACTGTTCTTCATTAATAAAGTGTGTTCTCACTGTAACAACACTGTTCTTCATTAATAAAGCGTGTTCTCGCTGTAACAACACTGTTCTTCATTAATAAAGCGTGTTCTCACTGTAACAACACTGTTCTTCATTAATAAAGTGTGTTCTCTCTGTAACAACACTGTTCTTCATTAATAAAGTGTGTTCTCACTGTAACAACACTGTTCTTCATTAATAAAGTGTGTTCTCACTGTAACAACACTGTTCTTCATTAATAAAGTGTGTTCTCTGTAACAACACTGTTCTTCATTAATAAAGTGTGTTCTCGCTGTAACAACATTGTTCTTCATTAATAAAGTGTGTTCTCACTGTAACAACACTGTTCTTCATTAATAAAGTGTGTTCTCTGTAACAACACTGTTCTTCATGAATAAAGCGTGTTCTCACTGTAACAACACTGTTCTTCATTAATAAAGCGTGTTCTCGCTGTAACAACACTGTTCTTCATTAATAAAGTGTGTTCTCGCTGTAACAACACTGTTCTTCATTAATAAAGCGTGTTCTCGCTGTAACAACACTGTTCTTCATTAATAAAGTGTGTTCTCACTGTAACAACACTGTTCTTCATTAATAAAGCGTGTTCTCGCTGTAACAACACTGTTCTTCATTAATAAAGTGTGTTCTCACTGTAACAACACTGTTCTTCATTAATAAAGTGTGTTCTCACTGTAACAACACTGTTCTTCATTAATAAAGTGTGTTCTCGCTGTAACAACACTGTTCTTCATTAATAAAGTGTGTTCTCGCTGTAACAACACTGTTCTTCATTAATAAAGTGTGTTCTCACTGTAACAACACTGTTCTTCATTAATAAAGTGTGTTATCGCTGTAACAACACTGTTCTTCATTAATAAAGTGTGTTCTCGCTGTAACAACACTGTTCTTCATTAATAAAGTGTGTTCTCACTGTAACAACACTGTTCTTCATTAATAAAGTGTGTTATCACTGTAACAACACTGTTCTTCATTAATAAAGTGTGTTCTCACTGTAACAACACTGTTCTTCATTAATAAAGTGTGTTCTCGCTGTAACAACACTGTTCTTCATTAATAAAGTGTGTTCTCGCTGTAACAACACTGTTCTTCATTAATAAAGTGTGTTCTCGCTGTAACAACACTGTTCTTCATTAATAAAGTGTGTTCTCGCTGTAACAACACTGTTCTTCATTAATAAAGTGTGTTCTCGCTGTAACAACACTGTTCTTCATTAATAAAGTGTGTTCTCGCTGTAACAACACTGTTCTTCATTAATAAAGTGTGTTCTCACTGTAACAACACTGTTCTTCATTAATAAAGTGTGTTCTCGCTGTAACAACACTGTTCTTCATTAATAAAGTGTGTTCTCACTGTAACAACACTGTTCTTCATTAATAAAGTGTGTTCTCGCTGTAACAACACTGTTCTTCATTAATAAAGTGTGTTCTCACTGTAACAACACTGTTCTTCATTAATAAAGTGTGTTCTCGCTGTAACAACACTGTTCTTCATTAATAAAGTGTGTTATCGCTGTAACAACACTGTTCTTCATTAATAAAGTGTGTTCTCACTGTAACAACACTGTTCTTCATTAATAAAGTGTGTTCTCGCTGTAACAACACTGTTCTTCATTAATAAAGTGTGTTCTCACTGTAACAACACTGTTCTTCATTAATAAAGTGTGTTCTCGCTGTAACAACACTGTTCTTCATTAATAAAGTGTGTTCTCACTGTAACAACACTGTTCTTCATTAATAAAGTGTGTTCTCGCTGTAACAACACTGTTCTTCATTAATAAAGTGTGTTCTCACTGTAACAACACTGTTCTTCATTAATAAAGTGTGTTCTCGCTGTAACAACACTGTTCTTCATTAATAAAGTGTGTTATCGCTGTAACAACACTGTTCTTCATTAATAAAGTGTGTTCTCACTGTAACAACACTGTTCTTCATTAATAAAGTGTGTTCTCACTGTAACAACACTGTTCTTCATAAATAAAGTGTGTTCTCACTGTAACAACACTGTTCTTCATTAATAAAGTGTGTTCTCGCTGTAACAACACTGTTCTTCATTAATAAAGTGTGTTCTCACTGTAACAACACTGTTCTTCATTAATAAAGTGTGTTCTCACTGTAACAACACTGTTCTTCATTAATAAAGTGTGTTCTCACTGTAACAACACTGTTCTTCATTAATAAAGTGTGTTCTCGCTGTAACAACACTGTTCATCATTAATAAAGTGTGTTCTCGCTGTAACAACACTGTTCTTCATTAATAAAGTGTGTTCTCACTGTAACAACACTGTTCTTCATTAATAAAGTGTGTTCTCGCTGTAACAACACTGTTCTTCATTAATAAAGTGTGTTCTCACTGTAACAACACTGTTCTTCATTAATAAAGTGTGTTCTCTGTAACAACACTGTTCTTCATTAATAAAGTGTGTTCTCACTGTAACAACACTGTTCTTCATTAATAAAGTGTGTTCTCGCTGTAACAACACTGTTCTTCATTAATAACGTGTGTTCTCACTGTAACAACACTGTTCTTCATTAATAAAGCGTGTTCTCGCTGTAACAACACTGTTCTTCATTAATAAAGCGTGTTCTCACTGTAACAACACTGTTCTTCATTAATAAAGTGTGTTCTCTCTGTAACAACACTGTTCTTCATTAATAAAGTGTGTTCTCACTGTAACAACACTGTTCTTCATTAATAAAGTGTGTTCTCACTGTAACAACACTGTTCTTCATTAATAAAGTGTGTTCTCTGTAACAACACTGTTCTTCATTAATAAAGTGTGTTCTCGCTGTAACAACATTGTTCTTCATTAATAAAGTGTGTTCTCACTGTAACAACACTGTTCTTCATTAATAAAGTGTGTTCTCTGTAACAACACTGTTCTTCATGAATAAAGCGTGTTCTCACTGTAACAACACTGTTCTTCATTAATAAAGCGTGTTCTCGCTGTAACAACACTGTTCTTCATTAATAAAGTGTGTTCTCGCTGTAACAACACTGTTCTTCATTAATAAAGCGTGTTCTCGCTGTAACAACACTGTTCTTCATTAATAAAGTGTGTTCTCACTGTAACAACACTGTTCTTCATTAATAAAGTGTGTTCTCGCTGTAACAACACTGTTCTTCATTAATAAAGTGTGTTCTCACTGTAACAACACTGTTCTTCATTAATAAAGTGTGTTCTCACTGTAACAACACTGTTCTTCATTAATAAAGTGTGTTCTCGCTGTAACAACACTGTTCTTCATTAATAAAGTGTGTTCTCGCTGTAACAACACTGTTCTTCATTAATAAAGTGTGTTCTCACTGTAACAACACTGTTCTTCATTAATAAAGTGTGTTATCGCTGTAACAACACTGTTCTTCATTAATAAAGTGTGTTCTCGCTGTAACAACACTGTTCTTCATTAATAAAGTGTGTTCTCACTGTAACAACACTGTTCTTCATTAATAAAGTGTGTTCTCACTGTAACAACACTGTTCTTCATTAATAAAGTGTGTTCTCACTGTAACAACACTGTTCTTCATTAATAAAGTGTGTTCTCGCTGTAACAACACTGTTCTTCATTAATAAAGTGTGTTCTCGCTGTAACAACACTGTTCTTCATTAATAAAGTGTGTTCTCACTGTAACAACACTGTTCTTCATTAATAAAGTGTGTTCTCGCTGTAACAACACTGTTCTTCATTAATAAAGTGTGTTCTCGCTGTAACAACACTGTTCTTCATTAATAAAGTGTGTTCTCGCTGTAACAACACTGTTCTTCATTAATAAAGTGTGTTCTCACTGTAACAACACTGTTCTTCATTAATAAAGTGTGTTCTCGCTGTAACAACACTGTTCTTCATTAATAAAGTGTGTTCTCGCTGTAACAACACTGTTCTTCATTAATAAAGTGTGTTCTCCCTGTAACAACACTGTTCTTCATTAATAAAGTGTGTTCTCACTGTAACAACACTGTTCTTCATTAATAAAGTGTGTTCTCAGTGTAACAACACTGTTCTTCATTAATAAAGTGTGTTCTCGCTGTAACAACACTGTTCTTCATTAATAAAGTGTGTTCTCACTGTAACAACACTGTTCTTCATTAATAAAGTGTGTTCTCACTGTAACAACACTGTTCTTCATTACTAAAGTGTGTTCTCGCTGTAACAACACTGTTCTTCATTAATAAAGTGTGTTCTCACTGTAACAACACTGTTCTTCATTAATAAAGTGTGTTCTCTGTAACAACACTGTTCTTCATTAATAAAGTGTGTTCTCGCTGTAACAACACTGTTCTTCATTAATAAAGTGTGTTCTCGCTGTAACAACACTGTTCTTCATTAATAAAGTGTGTTCTCGCTGTAACAACACTGTTCTTCATTAATAAAGTGTGTTCTCGCTGTAACAACACTGTTCTTCATTAATAAAGTGTGTTCTCGCTGTAACAACACTGTTCTTCATTAATAAAGTGTGTTCTCGCTGTAACAACACTGTTCTTCATTAATAAAGTGTCTTCTCCCTGTAACAACACTGTTCTTCATGAATAAAGCGTGTTCTCACTGTAACAACACTGTTCTTCATTAATAAAGCGTGTTCTCGCTGTAACAACACTGTTCTTCATTAATAAAGTGTGTTCTCGCTGTAACAACACTGTTCTTCATTAATAAAGCGTGTTCTCGCTGTAACAACACTGTTCTTCATTAATAAAGTGTGTTCTCACTGTAACAACACTGTTCTTCATTAATAAAGTGTGTTCTCGCTGTAACAACACTGTTCTTCATTAATAAAGTGTGTTCTCACTGTAACAACACTGTTCTTCATTAATAAAGTGTGTTCTCACTGTAACAACACTGTTCTTCATTAATAAAGTGTGTTCTCGCTGTAACAACACTGTTCTTCATTAATAAAGTGTGTTCTCGCTGTAACAACACTGTTCTTCATTAATAAAGTGTGTTCTCACTGTAACAACACTGTTCTTCATTAATAAAGTGTGTTATCGCTGTAACAACACTGTTCTTCATTAATAAAGTGTGTTCTCGCTGTAACAACACTGTTCTTCATTAATAAAGTGTGTTCTCACTGTAACAACACTGTTCTTCATTAATAAAGTGTGTTATCACTGTAACAACACTGTTCTTCATTAATAAAGTGTGTTCTCACTGTAACAACACTGTTCTTCATTAATAAAGTGTGTTCTCGCTGTAACAACACTGTTCTTCATTAATAAAGTGTGTTCTCGCTGTAACAACACTGTTCTTCATTAATAAAGTGTGTTCTCGCTGTAACAACACTGTTCTTCATTAATAAAGTGTGTTCTCGCTGTAACAACACTGTTCTTCATTAATAAAGTGTGTTCTCGCTGTAACAACACTGTTCTTCATTAATAAAGTGTGTTCTCACTGTAACAACACTGTTCTTCATTAATAAAGTGTGTTCTCGCTGTAACAACACTGTTCTTCATTAATAAAGTGTGTTCTCACTGTAACAACACTGTTCTTCATTAATAAAGTGTGTTCTCGCTGTAACAACACTGTTCTTCATTAATAAAGTGTGTTCTCACTGTAACAACACTGTTCTTCATTAATAAAGTGTGTTCTCGCTGTAACAACACTGTTCTTCATTAATAAAGTGTGTTCTCACTGTAACAACACTGTTCTTCATTAATAAAGTGTGTTCTCGCTGTAACAACACTGTTCTTCATTAATAAAGTGTGTTATCGCTGTAACAACACTGTTCTTCATTAATAAAGTGTGTTCTCACTGTAACAACACTGTTCTTCATTAATAAAGTGTGTTCTCGCTGTAACAACACTGTTCTTCATTAATAAAGTGTGTTCTCACTGTAACAACACTGTTCTTCATTAATAAAGTGTGTTCTCGCTGTAACAACACTGTTCTTCATTAATAAAGTGTGTTCTCACTGTAACAACACTGTTCTTCATTAATAAAGTGTGTTCTCGCTGTAACAACACTGTTCTTCATTAATAAAGTGTGTTCTCACTGTAACAACACTGTTCTTCATTAATAAAGTGTGTTCTCGCTGTAACAACACTGTTCTTCATTAATAAAGTGTGTTATCGCTGTAACAACACTGTTCTTCATTAATAAAGTGTGTTCTCACTGTAACAACACTGTTCTTCATTAATAAAGTGTGTT
This sequence comes from Notolepis coatsorum, assembly GCF_963971535.1. Classification (NCBI taxonomy): domain Eukaryota; kingdom Metazoa; phylum Chordata; class Actinopteri; order Aulopiformes; family Paralepididae; genus Notolepis; species Notolepis coatsorum. The sequence continues at coordinate 112,792 of NW_028169455.1, read as the reverse complement.
CTCACTGTAACAACACTGTTCTTCATAAATAAAGTGTGTTCTCACTGTAACAACACTGTTCTTCATTAATAAAGTGTGTTCTCGCTGTAACAACACTGTTCTTCATTAATAAAGTGTGTTCTCACTGTAACAACACTGTTCTTCATTAATAAAGTGTGTTCTCACTGTAACAACACTGTTCTTCATTAATAAAGTGTGTTCTCACTGTAACAACACTGTTCTTCATTAATAAAGTGTGTTCTCGCTGTAACAACACTGTTCATCATTAATAAAGTGTGTTCTCGCTGTAACAACACTGTTCTTCATTAATAAAGTGTGTTCTCACTGTAACAACACTGTTCTTCATTAATAAAGTGTGTTCTCACTGTAACAACACTGTTCTTCATTAATAAAGTGTGTTCTCGCTGTAACAACACTGTTCTTCATTAATAAAGTGTGTTCTCGCTGTAACAACACTGTTCTTCATTAATAAAGTGTGTTCTCACTGTAACAACACTGTTCTTCATTAATAAAGTGTGTTATCGCTGTAACAACACTGTTCTTCATTAATAAAGTGTGTTCTCGCTGTAACAACACTGTTCTTCATTAATAAAGTGTGTTCTCACTGTAACAACACTGTTCTTCATTAATAAAGTGTGTTATCACTGTAACAACACTGTTCTTCATTAATAAAGTGTGTTCTCACTGTAACAACACTGTTCTTCATTAATAAAGTGTGTTCTCGCTGTAACAACACTGTTCTTCATTAATAAAGTGTGTTCTCGCTGTAACAACACTGTTCTTCATTAATAAAGTGTGTTCTCGCTGTAACAACACTGTTCTTCATTAATAAAGTGTGTTCTCGCTGTAACAACACTGTTCTTCATTAATAAAGTGTGTTCTCGCTGTAACAACACTGTTCTTCATTAATAAAGTGTGTTCTCGCTGTAACAACACTGTTCTTCATTAATAAAGTGTGTTCTCGCTGTAACAACACTGTTCTTCATTAATAAAGTGTGTTCTCGCTGTAACAACACTGTTCTTCATTAATAAAGTGTGTTCTCACTGTAACAACACTGTTCTTCATTAATAAAGTGTGTTCTCGCTGTAACAACACTGTTCTTCATTAATAAAGTGTGTTCTCACTGTAACAACACTGTTCTTCATTAATAAAGTGTGTTCTCGCTGTAACAACACTGTTCTTCATTAATAAAGTGTGTTATCGCTGTAACAACACTGTTCTTCATTAATAAAGTGTGTTCTCACTGTAACAACACTGTTCTTCATTAATAAAGTGTGTTCTCGCTGTAACAACACTGTTCTTCATTAATAAAGTGTGTTCTCACTGTAACAACACTGTTCTTCATTAATAAAGTGTGTTCTCGCTGTAACAACACTGTTCTTCATTAATAAAGTGTGTTCTCACTGTAACAACACTGTTCTTCATTAATAAAGTGTGTTCTCGCTGTAACAACACTGTTCTTCATTAATAAAGTGTGTTCTCACTGTAACAACACTGTTCTTCATTAATAAAGTGTGTTCTCGCTGTAACAACACTGTTCTTCATTAATAAAGTGTGTTATCGCTGTAACAACACTGTTCTTCATTAATAAAGTGTGTTCTCACTGTAACAACACTGTTCTTCATTAATAAAGTGTGTTCTCACTGTAACAACACTGTTCTTCATAAATAAAGTGTGTTCTCACTGTAACAACACTGTTCTTCATTAATAAAGTGTGTTCTCGCTGTAACAACACTGTTCTTCATTAATAAAGTGTGTTCTCACTGTAACAACACTGTTCTTCATTAATAAAGTGTGTTCTCACTGTAACAACACTGTTCTTCATTAATAAAGTGTGTTCTCGCTGTAACAACACTGTTCATCATTAATAAAGTGTGTTCTCGCTGTAACAACACTGTTCTTCATTAATAAAGTGTGTTCTCACTGTAACAACACTGTTCTTCATTAATAAAGTGTGTTCTCGCTGTAACAACACTGTTCTTCATTAATAAAGTGTGTTCTCACTGTAACAACACTGTTCTTCATTAATAAAGTGTGTTCTCTGTAACAACACTGTTCTTCATTAATAAAGTGTGTTCTCACTGTAACAACACTGTTCTTCATTAATAAAGTGTGTTCTCGCTGTAACAACACTGTTCTTCATTAATAACGTGTGTTCTCACTGTAACAACACTGTTCTTCATTAATAAAGCGTGTTCTCGCTGTAACAACACTGTTCTTCATTAATAAAGCGTGTTCTCACTGTAACAACACTGTTCTTCATTAATAAAGTGTGTTCTCTCTGTAACAACACTGTTCTTCATTAATAAAGTGTGTTCTCACTGTAACAACACTGTTCTTCATTAATAAAGTGTGTTCTCACTGTAACAACACTGTTCTTCATTAATAAAGTGTGTTCTCTGTAACAACACTGTTCTTCATTAATAAAGTGTGTTCTCGCTGTAACAACATTGTTCTTCATTAATAAAGTGTGTTCTCACTGTAACAACACTGTTCTTCATTAATAAAGTGTGTTCTCTGTAACAACACTGTTCTTCATGAATAAAGCGTGTTCTCACTGTAACAACACTGTTCTTCATTAATAAAGCGTGTTCTCGCTGTAACAACACTGTTCTTCATTAATAAAGTGTGTTCTCGCTGTAACAACACTGTTCTTCATTAATAAAGCGTGTTCTCGCTGTAACAACACTGTTCTTCATTAATAAAGTGTGTTCTCACTGTAACAACACTGTTCTTCATTAATAAAGTGTGTTCTCGCTGTAACAACACTGTTCTTCATTAATAAAGTGTGTTCTCACTGTAACAACACTGTTCTTCATTAATAAAGTGTGTTCTCACTGTAACAACACTGTTCTTCATTAATAAAGTGTGTTCTCGCTGTAACAACACTGTTCTTCATTAATAAAGTGTGTTCTCGCTGTAACAACACTGTTCTTCATTAATAAAGTGTGTTCTCACTGTAACAACACTGTTCTTCATTAATAAAGTGTGTTATCGCTGTAACAACACTGTTCTTCATTAATAAAGTGTGTTCTCGCTGTAACAACACTGTTCTTCATTAATAAAGTGTGTTCTCACTGTAACAACACTGTTCTTCATTAATAAAGTGTGTTCTCACTGTAACAACACTGTTCTTCATTAATAAAGTGTGTTCTCACTGTAACAACACTGTTCTTCATTAATAAAGTGTGTTCTCGCTGTAACAACACTGTTCTTCATTAATAAAGTGTGTTCTCGCTGTAACAACACTGTTCTTCATTAATAAAGTGTGTTCTCACTGTAACAACACTGTTCTTCATTAATAAAGTGTGTTCTCGCTGTAACAACACTGTTCTTCATTAATAAAGTGTGTTCTCGCTGTAACAACACTGTTCTTCATTAATAAAGTGTGTTCTCGCTGTAACAACACTGTTCTTCATTAATAAAGTGTGTTCTCACTGTAACAACACTGTTCTTCATTAATAAAGTGTGTTCTCGCTGTAACAACACTGTTCTTCATTAATAAAGTGTGTTCTCGCTGTAACAACACTGTTCTTCATTAATAAAGTGTGTTCTCCCTGTAACAACACTGTTCTTCATTAATAAAGTGTGTTCTCACTGTAACAACACTGTTCTTCATTAATAAAGTGTGTTCTCAGTGTAACAACACTGTTCTTCATTAATAAAGTGTGTTCTCGCTGTAACAACACTGTTCTTCATTAATAAAGTGTGTTCTCACTGTAACAACACTGTTCTTCATTAATAAAGTGTGTTCTCACTGTAACAACACTGTTCTTCATTACTAAAGTGTGTTCTCGCTGTAACAACACTGTTCTTCATTAATAAAGTGTGTTCTCACTGTAACAACACTGTTCTTCATTAATAAAGTGTGTTCTCTGTAACAACACTGTTCTTCATTAATAAAGTGTGTTCTCGCTGTAACAACACTGTTCTTCATTAATAAAGTGTGTTCTCGCTGTAACAACACTGTTCTTCATTAATAAAGTGTGTTCTCGCTGTAACAACACTGTTCTTCATTAATAAAGTGTGTTCTCGCTGTAACAACACTGTTCTTCATTAATAAAGTGTGTTCTCGCTGTAACAACACTGTTCTTCATTAATAAAGTGTGTTCTCGCTGTAACAACACTGTTCTTCATTAATAAAGTGTCTTCTCCCTGTAACAACACTGTTCTTCATGAATAAAGCGTGTTCTCACTGTAACAACACTGTTCTTCATTAATAAAGCGTGTTCTCGCTGTAACAACACTGTTCTTCATTAATAAAGTGTGTTCTCGCTGTAACAACACTGTTCTTCATTAATAAAGCGTGTTCTCGCTGTAACAACACTGTTCTTCATTAATAAAGTGTGTTCTCACTGTAACAACACTGTTCTTCATTAATAAAGTGTGTTCTCGCTGTAACAACACTGTTCTTCATTAATAAAGTGTGTTCTCACTGTAACAACACTGTTCTTCATTAATAAAGTGTGTTCTCACTGTAACAACACTGTTCTTCATTAATAAAGTGTGTTCTCGCTGTAACAACACTGTTCTTCATTAATAAAGTGTGTTCTCGCTGTAACAACACTGTTCTTCATTAATAAAGTGTGTTCTCACTGTAACAACACTGTTCTTCATTAATAAAGTGTGTTATCGCTGTAACAACACTGTTCTTCATTAATAAAGTGTGTTCTCGCTGTAACAACACTGTTCTTCATTAATAAAGTGTGTTCTCACTGTAACAACACTGTTCTTCATTAATAAAGTGTGTTATCACTGTAACAACACTGTTCTTCATTAATAAAGTGTGTTCTCACTGTAACAACACTGTTCTTCATTAATAAAGTGTGTTCTCGCTGTAACAACACTGTTCTTCATTAATAAAGTGTGTTCTCGCTGTAACAACACTGTTCTTCATTAATAAAGTGTGTTCTCGCTGTAACAACACTGTTCTTCATTAATAAAGTGTGTTCTCGCTGTAACAACACTGTTCTTCATTAATAAAGTGTGTTCTCGCTGTAACAACACTGTTCTTCATTAATAAAGTGTGTTCTCACTGTAACAACACTGTTCTTCATTAATAAAGTGTGTTCTCGCTGTAACAACACTGTTCTTCATTAATAAAGTGTGTTCTCACTGTAACAACACTGTTCTTCATTAATAAAGTGTGTTCTCGCTGTAACAACACTGTTCTTCATTAATAAAGTGTGTTCTCACTGTAACAACACTGTTCTTCATTAATAAAGTGTGTTCTCGCTGTAACAACACTGTTCTTCATTAATAAAGTGTGTTCTCACTGTAACAACACTGTTCTTCATTAATAAAGTGTGTTCTCGCTGTAACAACACTGTTCTTCATTAATAAAGTGTGTTATCGCTGTAACAACACTGTTCTTCATTAATAAAGTGTGTTCTCACTGTAACAACACTGTTCTTCATTAATAAAGTGTGTTCTCGCTGTAACAACACTGTTCTTCATTAATAAAGTGTGTTCTCACTGTAACAACACTGTTCTTCATTAATAAAGTGTGTTCTCGCTGTAACAACACTGTTCTTCATTAATAAAGTGTGTTCTCACTGTAACAACACTGTTCTTCATTAATAAAGTGTGTTCTCGCTGTAACAACACTGTTCTTCATTAATAAAGTGTGTTCTCGCTGTAACAACACTGTTCTTCATTAATAAAGTGTGTTCTCGCTGTAACAACACTGTTCTTCATTAATAAAGTGTGTTATCGCTGTAACAACACTGTTCTTCATTAATAAAGTGTGTTCTCACTGTAACAACACTGTTCTTCATTAATAAAGTGTGTTCTCACTGTAACAACACTGTTCTTCATAAATAAAGTGTGTTCTCACTGTAACAACACTGTTCTTCATTAATAAAGTGTGTTCTCGCTGTAACAACACTGTTCTTCATTAATAAAGTGTGTTCTCACTGTAACAACACTGTTCTTCATTAATAAAGTGTGTTCTCACTGTAACAACACTGTTCTTCATTAATAAAGTGTGTTCTCACTGTAACAACACTGTTCTTCATTAATAAAGTGTGTTCTCGCTGTAACAACACTGTTCATCATTAATAAAGTGTGTTCTCGCTGTAACAACACTGTTCTTCATTAATAAAGTGTGTTCTCACTGTAACAACACTGTTCTTCATTAATAAAGTGTGTTCTCGCTGTAACAACACTGTTCTTCATTAATAAAGTGTGTTCTCACTGTAACAACACTGTTCTTCATTAATAAAGTGTGTTCTCTGTAACAACACTGTTCTTCATTAATAAAGTGTGTTCTCACTGTAACAACACTGTTCTTCATTAATAAAGTGTGTTCTCGCTGTAACAACACTGTTCTTCATTAATAAAGTGTGTTCTCACTGTAACAACACTGTTCTTCATTAATAAAGCGTGTTCTCGCTGTAACAACACTGTTCTTCATTAATAAAGCGTGTTCTCACTGTAACAACACTGTTCTTCATTAATAAAGTGTGTTCTCTGTAACAACACTGTTCTTCATTAATAAAGTGTGTTCTCACTGTAACAACACTGTTCTTCATTAATAAAGTGTGTTCTCGCTGTAACAACACTGTTCTTCATTAATAAAGTGTGTTCTCACTGTAACAACACTGTTCTTCATTAATAAAGCGTGTTCTCGCTGTAACAACACTGTTCTTCATTAATAAAGCGTGTTCTCACTGTAACAACACTGTTCTTCATTAATAAAGTGTGTTCTCTCTGTAACAACACTGTTCTTCATTAATAAAGTGTGTTCTCACTGTAACAACACTGTTCTTCATTAATAAAGTGTGTTCTCACTGTAACAACACTGTTCTTCATTAATAAAGTGTGTTCTCTGTAACAACACTGTTCTTCATTAATAAAGTGTGTTCTCGCTGTAACAACATTGTTCTTCATTAATAAAGTGTGTTCTCACTGTAACAACACTGTTCTTCATTAATAAAGTGTGTTCTCTGTAACAACACTGTTCTTCATGAATAAAGCGTGTTCTCACTGTAACAACACTGTTCTTCATTAATAAAGCGTGTTCTCGCTGTAACAACACTGTTCTTCATTAATAAAGTGTGTTCTCGCTGTAACAACACTGTTCTTCATTAATAAAGCGTGTTCTCGCTGTAACAACACTGTTCTTCATTAATAAAGTGTGTTCTCACTGTAACAACACTGTTCTTCATTAATAAAGTGTGTTCTCGCTGTAACAACACTGTTCTTCATTAATAAAGTGTGTTCTCACTGTAACAACACTGTTCTTCATTAATAAAGTGTGTTCTCGCTGTAACAACACTGTTCTTCATTAATAAAGTGTGTTCTCACTGTAACAACACTGTTCTTCATTAATAAAGTGTGTTCTCGCTGTAACAACACTGTTCTTCATTAATAAAGTGTGTTCTCACTGTAACAACACTGTTCTTCATTAATAAAGTGTGTTCTCGCTGTAACAACACTGTTCTTCATTAATAAAGTGTGTTATCGCTGTAACAACACTGTTCTTCATTAATAAAGTGTGTTCTCACTGTAACAACACTGTTCTTCATTAATAAAGTGTGTTCTCGCTGTAACAACACTGTTCTTCATTAATAAAGTGTGTTCTCACTGTAACAACACTGTTCTTCATTAATAAAGTGTGTTCTCGCTGTAACAACACTGTTCTTCATTAATAAAGTGTGTTCTCACTGTAACAACACTGTTCTTCATTAATAAAGTGTGTTCTCGCTGTAACAACACTGTTCTTCATTAATAAAGTGTGTTCTCACTGTAACAACACTGTTCTTCATTAATAAAGTGTGTTCTCGCTGTAACAACACTGTTCTTCATTAATAAAGTGTGTTATCGCTGTAACAACACTGTTCTTCATTAATAAAGTGTGTTCTCACTGTAACAACACTGTTCTTCATTAATAAAGTGTGTTCTCACTGTAACAACACTGTTCTTCATAAATAAAGTGTGTTCTCACTGTAACAACACTGTTCTTCATTAATAAAGTGTGTTCTCGCTGTAACAACACTGTTCTTCATTAATAAAGTGTGTTCTCACTGTAACAACACTGTTCTTCATTAATAAAGTGTGTTCTCACTGTAACAACACTGTTCTTCATTAATAAAGTGTGTTCTCACTGTAACAACACTGTTCTTCATTAATAAAGTGTGTTCTCGCTGTAACAACACTGTTCATCATTAATAAAGTGTGTTCTCGCTGTAACAACACTGTTCTTCATTAATAAAGTGTGTTCTCACTGTAACAACACTGTTCTTCATTAATAAAGTGTGTTCTCGCTGTAACAACACTGTTCTTCATTAATAAAGTGTGTTCTCACTGTAACAACACTGTTCTTCATTAATAAAGTGTGTTCTCTGTAACAACACTGTTCTTCATTAATAAAGTGTGTTCTCACTGTAACAACACTGTTCTTCATTAATAAAGTGTGTTCTCGCTGTAACAACACTGTTCTTCATTAATAAAGTGTGTTCTCACTGTAACAACACTGTTCTTCATTAATAAAGCGTGTTCTCGCTGTAACAACACTGTTCTTCATTAATAAAGCGTGTTCTCACTGTAACAACACTGTTCTTCATTAATAAAGTGTGTTCTCTCTGTAACAACACTGTTCTTCATTAATAAAGTGTGTTCTCACTGTAACAACACTGTTCTTCATTAATAAAGTGTGTTCTCACTGTAACAACACTGTTCTTCATTAATAAAGTGTGTTCTCTGTAACAACACTGTTCTTCATTAATAAAGTGTGTTCTCGCTGTAACAACATTGTTCTTCATTAATAAAGTGTGTTCTCACTGTAACAACACTGTTCTTCATTAATAAAGTGTGTTCTCTGTAACAACACTGTTCTTCATGAATAAAGCGTGTTCTCACTGTAACAACACTGTTCTTCATTAATAAAGCGTGTTCTCGCTGTAACAACACTGTTCTTCATTAATAAAGTGTGTTCTCGCTGTAACAACACTGTTCTTCATTAATAAAGCGTGTTCTCGCTGTAACAACACTGTTCTTCATTAATAAAGTGTGTTCTCACTGTAACAACACTGTTCTTCATTAATAAAGTGTGTTCTCGCTGTAACAACACTGTTCTTCATTAATAAAGTGTGTTCTCACTGTAACAACACTGTTCTTCATTAATAAAGTGTGTTCTCACTGTAACAACACTGTTCTTCATTAATAAAGTGTGTTCTCGCTGTAACAACACTGTTCTTCATTAATAAAGTGTGTTCTCGCTGTAACAACACTGTTCTTCATTAATAAAGTGTGTTCTCACTGTAACAACACTGTTCTTCATTAATAAAGTGTGTTATCGCTGTAACAACACTGTTCTTCATTAATAAAGTGTGTTCTCGCTGTAACAACACTGTTCTTCATTAATAAAGTGTGTTCTCACTGTAACAACACTGTTCTTCATTAATAAAGTGTGTTATCACTGTAACAACACTGTTCTTCATTAATAAAGTGTGTTATCGCTGTAACAACACTGTTCTTCATTAATAAAGTGTGTTCTCACTGTAACAACACTGTTCTTCATTAATAAAGTGTGTTCTCACTGTAACAACACTGTTCTTCATAAATAAAGTGTGTTCTCACTGTAACAACACTGTTCTTCATTAATAAAGTGTGTTCTCGCTGTAACAACACTGTTCTTCATTAATAAAGTGTGTTCTCACTGTAACAACACTGTTCTTCATTAATAAAGTGTGTTCTCACTGTAACAACACTGTTCTTCATTAATAAAGTGTGTTCTCACTGTAACAACACTGTTCTTCATTAATAAAGTGTGTTCTCGCTGTAACAACACTGTTCATCATTAATAAAGTGTGTTCTCGCTGTAACAACACTGTTCTTCATTAATAAAGTGTGTTCTCACTGTAACAACACTGTTCTTCATTAATAAAGTGTGTTCTCGCTGTAACAACACTGTTCTTCATTAATAAAGTGTGTTCTCACTGTAACAACACTGTTCTTCATTAATAAAGTGTGTTCTCTGTAACAACACTGTTCTTCATTAATAAAGTGTGTTCTCACTGTAACAACACTGTTCTTCATTAATAAAGTGTGTTCTCGCTGTAACAACACTGTTCTTCATTAATAAAGTGTGTTCTCACTGTAACAACACTGTTCTTCATTAATAAAGCGTGTTCTCGCTGTAACAACACTGTTCTTCATTAATAAAGCGTGTTCTCACTGTAACAACACTGTTCTTCATTAATAAAGTGTGTTCTCTCTGTAACAACACTGTTCTTCATTAATAAAGTGTGTTCTCTGTAACAACACTGTTCTTCATTAATAAAGTGTGTTCTCGCTGTAACAACATTGTTCTTCATTAATAAAGTGTGTTCTCACTGTAACAACACTGTTCTTCATTAATAAAGTGTGTTCTCTGTAACAACACTGTTCTTCATGAATAAAGCGTGTTCTCACTGTAACAACACTGTTCTTCATTAATAAAGCGTGTTCTCGCTGTAACAACACTGTTCTTCATTAATAAAGTGTGTTCTCGCTGTAACAACACTGTTCTTCATTAATAAAGCGTGTTCTCGCTGTAACAACACTGTTCTTCATTAATAAAGTGTGTTCTCACTGTAACAACACTGTTCTTCATTAATAAAGTGTGTTCTCGCTGTAACAACACTGTTCTTCATTAATAAAGTGTGTTCTCACTGTAACAACACTGTTCTTCATTAATAAAGTGTGTTCTCGCTGTAACAACACTGTTCTTCATTAATAAAGTGTGTTCTCGCTGTAACAACACTGTTCTTCATTAATAAAGTGTGTTCTCGCTGTAACAACACTGTTCTTCATTAATAAAGTGTGTTATCGCTGTAACAACACTGTTCTTCATTAATAAAGTGTGTTCTCGCTGTAACAACACTGTTCTTCATTAATAAAGTGTGTTCTCACTGTAACAACACTGTTCTTCATTAATAAAGTGTGTTCTCACTGTAACAACACTGTTCTTCATTAATAAAGTGTGTTCTCGCTGTAACAACACTGTTCTTCATTAATAAAGTGTGTTCTCGCTGTAACAACACTGTTCTTCATTAATAAAGTGTGTTCTCGCTGTAACAACACTGTTCTTCATTAATAAAGTGTGTTCTCACTGTAACAACACTGTTCTTCATTAATAAAGTGTGTTCTCGCTGTAACAACACTGTTCTTCATTAATAAAGTGTGTTCTCGCTGTAACAACACTGTTCTTCATTAATAAAGTGTGTTCTCGCTGTAACAACACTGTTCTTCATTAATAAAGTGTGTTCTCGCTGTAACAACACTGTTCTTCATTAATAAAGTGTGTTCTCCCTGTAACAACACTGTTCTTCATTAATAAAGTGTGTTCTCGCTGTAACAACACTGTTCTTCATTAATAAAGTGTGTTCTCACTGTAACAACACTGTTCTTCATTAATAAAGTGTGTTCTCGCTGTAACAACACTGTTCTTCATTAATAAAGTGTGTTCTCACTGTAACAACACTGTTCTTCATTAATAAAGTGTGTTCTCACTGTAACAACACTGTTCTTCATTACTAAAGTGTGTTCTCGCTGTAACAACACTGTTCTTCATTAATAAAGTGTGTTCTCACTGTAACAACACTGTTCTTCATTAATAAAGTGTGTTCTCTGTAACAACACTGTTCTTCATTAATAAAGTGTGTTCTCGCTGTAACAACACTGTTCTTCATTAATAAAGTGTGTTCTCGCTGTAACAACACTGTTCTTCATTAATAAAGTGTGTTCTCGCTGTAACAACACTGTTCTTCATTAATAAAGTGTGTTCTCGCTGTAACAACACTGTTCTTCATTAATAAAGTGTGTTCTCGCTGTAACAACACTGTTCTTCATTAATAAAGTGTGTTCTCGCTGTAACAACACTGTTCTTCATTAATAAAGTGTGTTCTCGCTGTAACAACACTGTTCTTCATTAATAAAGTGTGTTCTCGCTGTAACAACACTGTTCTTCATTAATAAAGTGTCTTCTCCCTGTAACAACACTGTTCTTCATTAATAAAGTGTGTTCTCACTGTAACAACACTGTTCTTCATTAATAAAGTGTGTTCTCGCTGTAACAACACTGTTCTTCATTAATAAAGTGTGTTCTCACTGTAACAACACTGTTCTTCATTAATAAAGTGTGTTCTCACTGTAACAACACTGTTCTTCATTAACAAAGTGTGTTCTCACTGTAACAACACTGTTCTTCATTAATAAAGTGTGTTCTCGCTGTAACAACACTGTTCTTCATTAATAAAGTGTGTTCTCACTGTAACAACACTGTTCTTCATTAATAAAGTGTGTTCTCGCTGTAACAACACTGTTCTTCATTAATAAAGTGTGTTATCGCTGTAACAACACTGTTCTTCATTAATAAAGTGTGTTCTCACTGTAACAACACTGTTCTTCATTAATAAAGTGTGTTCTCGCTGTAACAACACTGTTCTTCATTAATAAAGTGTGTTCTCACTGTAACAACACTGTTCTTCATTAATAAAGTGTGTTCTCACTGTAACAACACTGTTCTTCATTAATAAAGTGTGTTCTCACTGTAACAACACTGTTCTTCATTAATAAAGTGTGTTCTCGCTGTAACAACACTGTTCTTCATTAATAAAGTGTGTTCTCACTGTAACAACACTGTTCTTCATTAATAAAGTGTGTTCTCGCTGTAACAACACTGTTCTTCATTAATAAAGTGTGTTCTCGCTGTAACAACACTGTTCTTCATTAATAAAGTGTGTTCTCACTGTAACAACACTGTTCTTCATTAATAAAGTGTGTTCTCACTGTAACAACACTGTTCTTCATTAATAAAGTGTGTTCTCACTGTAACAACACTGTTCTTCATTAATAAAGTGTGTTCTCGCTGTAACAACACTGTTCTTCATTAATAAAGTGTGTTCTCGCTGTAACAACACTGTTCTTCATTAATAAAGTGTGTTCTCACTGTAACAACACTGTTCTTCATTAATAAAGTGTGTTCTCGCTGTAACAACACTGTTCTTCATTAATAAAGTGTGTTCTCACTGTAACAACACTGTTCTTCATTAATAAAGTGTGTTCTCTGTAACAACACTGTTCTTCATTAATAAAGTGTGTTCTCACTGTAACAACACTGTTCTTCATTAATAAAGTGTGTTCTCGCTGTAACAACACTGTTCTTCATTAATAAAGTGTGTTCTCACTGTAACAACACTGTTCTTCATTAATAAAGCGTGTTCTCGCTGTAACAACACTGTTCTTCATTAATAAAGCGTGTTCTCACTGTAACAACACTGTTCTTCATTAATAAAGTGTGTTCTCTCTGTAACAACACTGTTCTTCATTAATAAAGCGTGTTCTCACTGTAACAACACTGTTCTTCATTAATAAAGTGTGTTCTCGCTGTAACAACACTGTTCTTCATTAATAAAGTGTGTTCTCGCTGTAACAACACTGTTCTTCATTAATAAAGTGTGTTCTCGCTGTAACAACACTGTTCTTCATTAATAAAGTGTGTTCTCGCTGTAACAACACTGTTCTTCATTAATAAAGTGTGTTCTCGCTGTAACAACACTGTTCTTCATTAATAAAGTGTGTTCTCGCTGTAACAACACTGTTCTTCATTAATAAAGTGTGTTCTCGCTGTAACAACACTGTTCTTCATTAATAAAGTGTGTTCTCGCTGTAACAACACTGTTCTTCATTAATAAAGTGTGTTCTCACTGTAACAACACTGTTCTTCATTAATAAAGTGTGTTCTCACTGTAACAACACTGTTCTTCATTAATAAAGTGTGTGCTCACTGTAACAACACTGTTCTTCATTAATAAAGTGTGTTCTCACTGTAACAACACTGTTCTTCATTAATAAAGTGTGTTCTCGCTGTAACAACACTGTTCTTCATTAATAAAGTGTGTTCTCACTGTAACAACACACACTAAAAACAGATGGGTCAATTCTATAACCCAATTTCTTGGTTAATTGTGTTGGGTTAAAATTATGGGTTAATTCTCTGAGCATAACCATTATTTGGGTTATTGAGATTTAATTTTGACCCAATGTTGACCCAATTTGTGAGTTATAATAATTATGGGTCAATTTTCTGAGACATAACCCATGTGTTGGGTCAGAGAGCTGGGTGTTTCCGCCGGGATCTGCAAAGCTACACCCCTCCCCCACTGGGAACTATCGTACATGCCTTTTGTTCCAGTCAGTCAGAGGGTCACGTTCACGTTCACAGTCAACACGGTCCCACGTTCACAGTCAACACGGTTCAACAAACCCTCTTCACGATCACGGAAAATACTTCACTGACTCAAGGTAAGATCTCGTTTCGTTAGCACAGTATTTATATCTCAACCCATCCATTGTGCCTATTGCGTCGTGTTAACCATGCACTGTGAACGTTGTGGAACTAAATTAGCTAGCTCTTCACAGCTATCTGTCGCGTCATCAGCTAGCTAGCTAGCTAGCTATCCACCGCAAGTTGCAACTTAGCTACTCATTTCTATAATCGGTTCATCTCTAACCTTGTAAAAATATGTGGTAACCTCTATTAATAAATAAGCCACACGACACGACACATAAATCATTACCGTTCAAGCATGCTACCGAAAGTAACCAAGTCTATGAGTATTACAAAGGTTCTGGCTAGTAGCTAGGCCTAGTTAACCAGTACTAGTAACGTTACTGTTATTGCTAATTTTACCGTGTTTTGGGTTGTAATGATACCAGATTAACTGGAGACTATCTATAGCTGTGTAATGTTATATGATTGATATCTTTATTAACCATATGTGTGTAATAAAGCTGTTGTCCTCTCAATGCGGTGACATAGCTGGTTCGCTAGCTAGCTACATACTGAGATTTAGCGCCATTTTGCGCCATTTTGAGGTCTACATTTCCATCATCTCTCTAATGTCCCGCGATTCGGGCATCAATTTACAACATCCTATACTAAATTAAGCAGTAGACTGCGGAAGCCAGACATGTGGTGAGGCTTTTTACACCTGAAATCAGTGCTAAATATTCTAGGCTGCTATGTCAGCAAGTATACTTGGCCTATCGTTCACACGTGGCTGAGTACTTGGGCACGCATGAGGCATTAATTAATTGCAGATGTGTTCATTTCCACATTGCTTTCTCTTTTGTTTCAGGCCAGTCTTGATGGACAGCGTTGTCGCAGAAAAGCTTATTGAGTGGCAATTGCCAGAGCTCACAGACAGTTTTAAAGGTGAGAATTTTTACTTTCTTGACCATGAAAATGTTTCCATGACAAAGCAGTATTGTATAGGGTTTCAACACACATGCAGGCACACACACATTATTCTGTTCTTCATCTTGGTTATCTGGTCCTGCCAGCCTGGTCCTGTGTTGGAGTTAGCTGCCACTGGATGGCACTGAAATTACTGTAAAAGTATTTTTGTTTTCTGTCTTTGTCTTTCAGATTAAGATATCGATGAGGAGGCGTTTCACCTTTTAGATGGCGAAACAATCCGGAACCTCATCCCCAAAATAGGCCCCAGGCTCAAGTTTTCAAAACTTTACAGAGAATTTGTAAGTGATCACTAAGTGTTCTAACATCAAGGCAGATGGCGTATACATGCTTTAAATGCAAAAGGATAATTCCTGGTGATGCCAAGTCTCTCTTTTCACATTTACGAGTAGCACACAATATAAACGCTTCATCCACTTATTTCCAATGTTGTGAGGGAGTTTGTAGCAGAACATTTTCTTTCATTCGGTCTTACAGAAAGCACTTGCAAGGAGAACATAATGATAACCAGGCCCTGGCCCAGCCACCTAACGTACCAAATCAGGCTGCTAATACTTTCAATGCTGAAGAGCTAGTACGGCAAGTTGAGGGTGAACAAATGGCGGAAGATGAAGATAATGATGATGAATGGGACGAACTAGAGCAAGAGGGAATCACAGAGAGAGTAGCCCATTTTATAGCTCATCTTAGATCAAAATCTTCCCAGACCTTTACAAATATAAATGTTGTGGTTCAGCAAACCTCAAGTTTAATTGGAGATTTAGTGAGCAGACTACAAACAAAGACCATGTCGCTTTTCAGTCAGTTTGGGCATGATCAAAACCCACAGGTAGAGGAGCTCAGGCAGGACTTTTTAGATGCAGCTAACCCTTTCGAGGGTCTGGAGACAGACTATAAACAGATTAGGTATTTTACTAACTCTGGGAACTTCATCCAGCCAATTGAGGAGTGTTTCTCCGATAACCAAACCTTTGTACAGCGGAGAGACTCTGCCACTGTTCGACAAGTTGCTCTGACTGATACCTTTCAGCGTATTCCACTAAAGCGTCTTCTGGTCAAGATACTGGAGCTTCCTGGTGTTTTACAGGCCATGATGGAATGGCAACAGAGAGAGAGTGATGCTCTTCAGGATATATTTGATGGAGATTTCTGTAAAAATCATCCACTCTTTTTGAAAGAGGTGTCAATCCCATTGCTGTTATACAATGATGATTGTGAAACTGTGAACCCCCTCGGGTCAAAGACTGGGGTTCACAAGTTAGGATTTATATATTTTATCTTGAAGAGTTTGCCACCAGACATCCTATCCAATTTGCAGTCACACTTCTTGTTGGCAGTCTATAAATCAGATGATGCAAAAACATATGGCATTGATGCAGTGTTGCGCCCTATTGTGGAAGAACTAAAGTGTCTTGAGAGGGATGGCATAACTGTTAACACGCCTAGCTTCCAAGGCGTTGTCAAATTCGCCGTTGTTCAGGTAGTGGGAGACCATTTAGGATTGAACGCAATACTTGGTTACATAGAGAGTTTTTCGGGGAACCATGTGTGCCGTTTATGCAAAATACACAGAGATGTCTTGAAAGTACAGACACAGGTAGACGATACGCTGTCCCGAGATGTGAATACTCACGCAGAGGATTTACGGACAGACAACCCCTCTCAGACAGGCCTTAAAAGAGACAGTGTCCTCAACAGTCTGTCTTTTTATCATGTTACGGACAATATGGCACTAGACATAATGCATGACATCCTCGAAGGGGTAGGGCCATACGAATTTAAACTTGTGTTAAATGCACTCATAGAACAAAAGCTTATCTCACTAGATAAGCTAAACTATCGTATCACCAGCTTTGATTATGGATTTTGTGATGTGGGAAACAAGCCCTCTGTAATAAGTAAGAATGATTTAAAGAACCTTGGAAGCCCTCTGCATCAGTCTGCAGCTCAGATGTGGTGTCTACTAAGGTTACTTCCAGTAATGATCGGTGACCTTATCCCTACAGACAATAAGGAATGGGAACTTCTCCTACTCCTATTAATGTGCATGGAGATCATCTTCTCTCCATCTGTTACTCATGCAGCAACACAGTACCTGAGTAAAATCATTGAAGAGCATCACTCTCTTTTCCTGGATCTATTTGCTCTGCATTTGCGCCCAAAACACCATTTCATGCTTCATTATCCAAAAGCAATTCGAACACTTGGACCATTGATCCATTTGTGGGTAATGCGCTTTGAGGCAAGACATGGATTCTTCAAACAAGTCAGTCATGTCACTTGCAACTTCCGCAACATTAGCAAAACCATGGCTTATCGACATCAGATAATGCAATGCTACAGTTTCATGTGTGGGTCTGTGTTAAGCCACAACACAGAAATTGGTCCAGGGTATACTACCTTTCTGGCTCATTTTGAAGGCTATAATGAAATTCAAAGTGGTCTCACAGGAATCCCCCTTTTCGCTGAATTGTATGTACCGGCCAGGGTCACTGTTAAGGGTACAACTACAGACCAGGCATGACAGTGTTTATGTCCTATGACCAAGATGGAGAGCCTCAGTTTGGGCTTATTAAAGCCATTTTGGTTTTAGAGCCATCTGTAAAGCTAGTTGTTCAGAGGTGGGAGACAATGGGGTTTGAGAAGCATTTCTTTGCTTACAGTGTGATCCAAACCAAAGATTTGTTGGCTATCGATGTGAAAGAGCTGATTGATCATCACCCACTACATGCAGTCCAGTCATACAGAGATGTTGACACTGTATTCATCTCTCTGCGCTATAGACGTTTTTAGACTGTGAATGGCCATCTGAATGGCCACTGCCACTTGTAAATAGTGAGGAAAAAAATCAGGAAAGAAACACTGCCTTGAATTACTAGAAACACAGTGATAGCCTACAGTATATATTCCGAACATATTTTGAATAATTAGTCTTTAGTTTCATGCTGTGGACTGCCTTACTCTGCTACAACTCTTCGATGACTGAGATACATTGTTGGACTGCTGGGATGGGGAAACTCCTTGGACTACTGAGATGACATTAATTGTTGTAAGTAAGAATGTGTTTAATTAAAATGGTTCTACAACTAAACACTAACCACTTTAAACCCTATGACAAAATAAATCTTCACCAGTATTTAAATGTTTCCATGTGTGTAGGCTATTGGCCATCTTGGGTGTCAATCGGTTAAATGGAAAACGACACTGCTGACTGCAAATATATTTTGTATCTGTACACAACAACTCACTTTAACCTAAAATGCCTCTAAGCTGATAACCTTTCTTTGCTGCAAAAGGCTTCGAATGCTGAGCCACCTGCAACAAGCCTTGTTGCTACCATATCCCCCATGGAGGAATCTGCAGCTTCTGGATCAAGCCAGGAGGTCTCCACCGTAGAGGAATCGAGGGCAGCAGACCAGATTGTGATTCTACGACCGGTTCCACTATTTGTAAGTTGTTCAAGAAGCATGGATGGATCTGGAAGCACTTGGAGCCAGTACATATCTCAGAACTTCAATACTTAAACTAACTCATCTATACTCTTGTCAGTATTTTATTTAGCTAATATTTGACTAGGGTAATGTTTTTAAATATCAAATGTTGACCCTTGATTTGTGACACGTCCGAAATCTGAAGTCCTTGAACGGGTTCTCAGCCTAGGCTCCTGCCTATCCCCTGTGTTTTTGGCGTGAGGCAACAACTTCAGATGTGTAGGCTACACCGCATAGACATGCCGCTAGTACATCACAAGGAAGAAGTCTGTATGCTGCCAGAGTTAAATTGGTTGATGGTACTACAGCACATCCTTAACAGCTGTCATGTTTCTGTCATGTCTCTGCAGGATATCGTAGCGGCCTTTCTGCCGCTCCCAATGGCGGGCAAATTCTGGAGAGCCTGGATAAAGGTGATTCCATCTTCGGAAAGAAAAGAATTGCCATGGTCAAAATACTGGTGGATTTGCTGATCCAAAAGTTGGAGAGAGGTACGTCAAGTCTAGAGTTGATTAGGAGGCATAACTTGACTCATTTAGAGCTAAAGCGTCCGCTAAAAATGACCCCCAAATGAGAGTTTCATAATGTAATTTGGCTTGTAGGCCTATAGCTTTTTTTTATTTTTATTTATTTTATTTATTTATAATATAATAATAAATAATAAATAATATTTATTTAATTATTTATAATATAATAATAAATAATAAATCATATGTATTTAATTATTTATTTAATAATAATTATTATTATTAAATTGTTTTATTAATTAATATTGATTTTATGTATTATTATTATGTATTATTATGTATTATTATGTATTATTATTATTATTATTATTATTATTATTATTATTATTATAATAATAATATATTATTATTATTATTATTATTATTATTATTATTATTATTATTATTATTATTATTATTATTATTATTATTATTATTATTATTATTATTATTATTATTATTATTATTATTATTATTTATTATTATTATTATTATTATTATTATTATTATTATTATTATTATTATTATTATTATTATTATTATTATTATTATTATTATTATTATTATTATTATTATTATTATTATTATTATTTTTATTTTTTTATCCTATCATTCAAGTCAAGTTTCAAGTTTCAAGTTTCTTTAATAGTTGTCATACAGAAGTACAGAATACTTTTGTACAAAATGCTTCTTACTGTTGCGCTCCAGAGACTGTGCATGACAAGATAAGTATGAAATAAAAACATAGTAAAAATTAGAAGAAAAAAAAAGAGGTCACAGTGTTCAGTTTAGACATATGTACAATGTTCGTAGACGTAGTTACCATACAATATACAATACTGTGCAGTGTACTAATATACAATACTATATAGTGCAAGGCATAAATGGACAAGGTGCAGTTTCAGTAGGTGTACGAGTTGTAGTGCAAATCCTTTATCAATAAATATAAAGTGTAAGTGTGTTTGTGTGATCTAAAGTGTGGAGAGTGGGTGCTGCAGTGTGTTGTTTGTTTGAGTGAGTGTGTGTGTGCATGTGGGTGTGTGTGCTGTGTGCATTTGATGGTTGTTGCATTGTGATTATTGTTCGTTTAGCGATTATTGTTCGTTTAGCAGCCTGATGGCCTGGGGATAGAAGCTCCTTCTGAGTCTTTCTGTGCTCGCCATAAGACTCCGGTATCGCTTGCCTGACGGCAGCAGTTCAAAGAGGCAGTTGTTCGGGTGGCTCGAGTCCTTAATAATTCTCTTAGCCTTCCCCTTGCACCGCTTGTTGTAAATGTTCTGGAGGGTGGGAAGCCCCCCTCTAATTGTGCGTTCAAGCAAGTCATTATATTTGTGCTTTATGTTATACCAGGACTGGTAAAATGTTTCGATCTATGTTTACAGGCCAACCATGGACATAAAAGAGGCTCTGGCAGAATCCTTGGTGCGGACATTCCCATCATTAACGATGGATCAGACCGTGGCTATGTAAGTTTTCTTCCTCCAGGCTAGTTCATAGAGAAATGGAACATTTGATGAGTAGTAATATTAGTAGAAAATAAGGAGTCATTTTTCTCTCGCATCACATACAGGACACCCAATGTTAACCCGTTGAGTAACAAGTTTTTCTACAACTCAAGTTCAGACCTATGTTGCTCTATTTCAGTAGCACTAAAAGTGAGTTTTCTTTATTGTATCAGAAACTTCAGAATGTAATCTTTCAAAAGAGACCAGGATCATGCATGTGCTATAAGTATAAAGTATAGTATTTTGTGTTGTGTTTGTAAATAGCTGTAAAAAATGTATGGCATTTTACAATACAAAACTTTCCATTCCTGCACGAAAATCAATCAGATCCAATTTGATTGTACTCCAGGTACAGGGTTGATGCATTTTATCCCCCCCCCCTCCCTGCTCTTTGTTTCAGGTACAGGACGTTTTCCATAATTTAAGCATAACATTGCAAAGGGTGACAGAGTTCTATCTTGTCTTATCGTTTCCAGGACATATGGTGCATCAAAGGCCGGAAGGGAATGAAGAATGGCAAACCTTTCTACTATCCAGCTACTGGATTCATTGAAGAAAGGCTTCGGAATGTCCGAAAGAGGCGGGGTTCTGGGTCCAGACAGCGAATGCCTGAAGCCAACGAGCCACCCAGGGCATACAGACCAGGTAATACCTGGGGTCGGCAAAAAGGGCCATGTTTTCCTGTGTCCCCAGGGGGTAACTATATTCTTCACCAGGGGGAGCTTACTGCACATGAATCCTCAAGGGGGGCTCCATGGAGCAAAAATGGCTGATTTCTGACTTTACCTCGTTTAATATACCTTGTTGAACCCCTCACCAAAACATGCAACAATGCTGGGCAATAGCACCTCCCTCTGGTCAGCCGGGGCGCCTGACTGGAGGGAAAGGATCTGATTGTAATAATGTGCTAAGTCCTACTGGTGAAAATGGGTTACGAAATCGGAGATAATTTTTAGATAGTTAATTTACAATGTGTTGTATATATGTTTCTATAGAATCAACCCTGCCAGAAGAAAGGGCCCAGCAGCAAAGGGAGTGGCTGAAACATAACCTGGAGCCCTTCACTCAAGTTCAGGAGTACATGAAGGACACCGTCCTCTACAGAGCCAAGTGGATTCGGGGAAATCACTCCAAGGACATAGAAGAGGTCATTACGGAGTACCCTCGCCTCACCAGCCCAGGCATGGTATGGATCTACTGTAACATATTGCATCTACAATGATAATTCATAATGGTAGTTTTTAACCTGACCCTAATTTCCCCATCTACTTATCTAAATGAGTTGAACTAGCCTTTAAAATATCAGCTGTCACATAACATTTCTTTTAGGGCTGTCAGTTTATCGCGTTAATTAGATTAATTAATTACAAATCCTGTAATTAATTAGATTTTTTTTAATCGCCTGACGGCACTAATTTCTTTCAAACTAAATCTTTTTTAGATATCGCAGGACTTCTTGGTGCTGCATGGCGAGGTTGCACCAAAGTTGTTTGAGACATGGGTGACGGAATATGCAGAGAAAGTCCTGCAGCTGGCGAGACAAGATGGGAAACTCCCCCTTCCTGTCGATGACATGACACTGGGTAAGTTATAGCGATTCCTTCTCTTGAGTTGCGAAATAGGAAATGGCTTCTCTTCCAGGTTGTAGATCTGCATTTGTTGTAGCTTTTGCCAATTTCAGTTGATGAATTGTGATAATAATACTCTGGTTATCTTTTTTTTCCAGTCGTTTTATTTGTTTGTTTGTTTGAAAAGGTCTTAAATTATTACCAATTGAGTGCCGGCCACAACATTCTGACACTTTCTGTTGTTCACCTACAGATGTCAAAGGGGAACTGGCCCTCAGGCTGCTACCCGACATGTTCCCACAGACGGTATATAGGCTCAACAAAAAATGTAGGCGGCACTCCAGCGAAGAGGCCCGGTCAGCCTTCGTTGACCTCAAGCCTGTAAGTACAATTTCATGTTATGAATTGGGGAAATGTTGCTATGTAGCCTAAGAAGGATGTTGGTGCACCAAAGTTGTCAGGCTATAAGGTTGACGAAGACATCTGTAGCCTGATCGGGCTATGGCCCCCATAACCTCTATTTAAACTCGAAAGGCATTGAGGTTTCCCTCATTTACAAAGACGAGTTAAAACCACTGTTTTGAGCCCTCCAAAATGTCATTGCACGTTCCATTGGCATGAGAAAAAAAACGAACTTGATTTAATTTGGCTCCCTTGTATAGTTGGTATAAACCTGTTATCTTGCTTATGATTTGCTGTCAACCTAGCCCCTTTCGTGACTGCGGTTTGCAAGCCTGTGGCTTTTGTGACCGCAGTCACTTGCTGGTGTGCCGCGACGAGTTTAAAAAAGAACTACCAAGCGTGATCGGGGGGCTGGGGGTCAGTCAAAAATATATCAGATATGAATTTCAAAGATACCCAGCGTACAATATGGGTTTAACACAGCTTTACAGTGGGGTCTGGAAGCTCGGAGTTGCTTAGGAAATTGGTGTCACCGCGCATTGGTGTCACCGCGCATGCGCACCAGGCAGCCAAATGCCTGGTGAAATGCTGGTGCGCATGCGCGGTGACACCAATGGCAGAAATACACGGCTCGCTCTGTAAGTACCACTCGCTTTCGAACAATGTTTTAAACTGTTTATTAGCAACTCCGAGCTTCCAGACCCCACTGTAAAGCTGTGTTAAACCCATATTGTACGCTGGGTATTGAAATTCATATCTGATATATTTTTGACCGACCCCCAGCCCCCCGATCACGCTTGGTAGTTCTTTTTTAAACTCGTCGCGGCATACCAGCAAGTGACTGCGGTCACAAAAGCCCCAGGCTTGCAAACCGCAGTCACGAAAGGGGCTACTGTCAACCCAAGATTCACCTGTATTTAACATTCTTTCTTTGCTTATTTTAGGTTGGGACAAATATGGTGGAGTACCTCCAGCAGGCAAGACCCTCTCCCTCGGTTTTGGTGCTGGGAGAACCACACACATGTTGTGCTCAGGCATTTGTGATCTATGCAGGTCGGGCACACCCTGAAAGCACAATGCTCGGGGCAGTTGATACGTGTTTTAAAGCATTTTATGTATTTGACATAAAGTACCCCAGGCAGTGTGTTCATGCATGGGAGTTTCTCCAGCACGTTATATATAATATTGAGGGACCAGAGTCCAAGCATGTAGCATTCTTAAGGACAGCCGTACGTAACGCAAAACGTACAAATGAGGAGGAGGTGGAATAGGTGAAGTAGCAGGAGGGAAGGTGGGGGAAGAGATGGAGGAGGAGGGAGATGGGTAGACGCTAAATCCCGTATTTCTATATGTATATATTAGTGCTGTCAATCGATTAAAATATTTAACACGATTAATCGCATGATTGTCCATAGTTAACTCGCGATTAATCACAAATTAATAAAAATGTTCTACCTTAAACGGATCTTTTTCAAGTTCCAAGTTTTAATACTCTCTTATCAACATGCGAGTCAACAAATGCTTTCGTTATGCAGTCATTTAACACAAAAGGATGACCCTCATGCATTGCAAATTTGCATCAAATTCAAAACAGAGTGATGCACAAAATAACTTAAAAGAAAGAAAATTCATTAAAACAATGAATAAAGTGTACATGAAATAATAGGGGAAAGAAAACGTTAGGAACTTGTTACATTCACCCACACAAGGGCTGAGTAATCGCACACACATGTTGTGCTCAGGCATTTGTGATCTATGCAGGTTGGGCACACCCTGAAAGCACAATGCTCGGGGCAGTTGATACGTGTTTTAAAGCATTTTATGTATTTGACATAAAGTACCCCAGGCAGTGTGTTCATGCATGGGAGTTTCTCCAGCACGTTATATATAATATTGAGGGACCAGAGTCCAAGCATAGCATTCTTAAGGACAGCCGTACGTAACGCAAAACGTACAAATGAGGAGGAGGTGGAATAGGTGAAGTAGCAGGAGGGAAGGTGGGGGAAGAGATGGAGGAGGAGGGAGATGGGTAGACGCTAAATCCCGTATTTCTATATGTATATATTAGTGCTGTCAATCGATTAAAATATTTAACACGATTAATCGCATGATTGTCCATAGTTAACTCGCGATTAATCACAAATTAATAAAAATGTTCTACCTTAAACGGATCTTTTTCAAGTTCCAAGTTTTAATACTCTCTTATCAACATGCGAGTCAACAAATGCTTTCGTTATGCAGTCATTTAACACAAAAGGATGACCCTCATGCATTGCAAATTTGCATCAAATATAAAACAGAGTGATGCACAAAATAACTTAAAAGAAAGAAAATTCATTAAAACAATGAATAAATTGTACATGAAATAATAGGGGAAAGAAAATGTTAGGAACTTGTTACATTCACCCACACAAGGGCTGAGTAATCGCACACACCCCCCCCTCTCTCTCTCACACACACTCTCCCAGCTCTCTTTCTCTCTTGCCCCTTCCCTTCTCTCTCACCCCCCTCTCTCTCTCTATATCTCACACACACACACACACACACACACACACACACACACACACACACACACACACACACACACACACACACACACACTTCAGAAACAAACATAGTATCAATGAGAGCATCAATAATACACCTGATAGTCTAGTAAAAAAAAATCTTAAAAGTTAATCGTGAGTTAAAAAAAATAGTGGCGTTAATAGAATCAGGCGATAACGTGTTAATACCGCGTTAACTTTGACAGCCTTAGTATATATGTGTTTTGATCTATCAATATCTGGGGGAGTGTTCCAACAGGGCAGTAAAGCAGTACAAAACCAGATACCGATATGTATTATTTATTATTTATTATTTAAACAGGAAATCAGTTTGACATGAAAGCACTTTTTGATGTCCAGACGCCGTGACATGTATATGCAACAAGTGTAATAAATGTTGAAGTTAAATGTATTCTACGCCTTGGTCTGTTCTTTTCATTGATTTCAGCACATTTAGACTGTTATACCTTTCAATCAAGCATCTGTGCCAACCTAATGTAGTGTGCTAACTATAGCAGTTGTGTTAATAGGCCCTTTTCACAGCAGCCATCTTGACACAGCAGGGTAAACCTACATCCGGTGAACCAGACTGACACATGTGTAACTAATCATGTTGCTGTGTCCATCTGTTGGTCAATCGTTGTCAATCTGGCTCACAAGATGGCTGCTGTGAATAGGGTCTATTTGACCCTTTTGATGTAACCCAAGATTCAGTCAAAGCAACTATTTTGACCCTTAAAATGGGTCGTTTGTATAACCCAATACGGGGTCAAATCAACTAGGAGGTTGGGTTATTTTGACCCTTAAAATGGGTCGTTGGTATAACCCAATATGGGGTCAAATCAACTTGGAAGTTGGGTTATTTTGACCCTTAAAATGGGTCGTTGGTATAACCCAATATGGGGTCAAATCAACTTGGAGGTTGGGTTATTTTGACCCTTAAAATGGGTCGTTGGTATAACCCAATATGGGGTCAAATCAACTTGGAAGTTGGGTTATTTTGACCCTTAAAATGGGTCGTTGGTATAACCCAATATGGGGTCAAATCAACTTGGAGGTTGGGTTATTTTGACCCTTAAAGTGGGTCGTTGGTATAACCCAATATGGGGTCAAATCAACTTGGAAGTTGGGTTATTTTGACCCTTAAAATGGGTCGTTGGTATAACCCAATATGGGGTCAAATCAACTTGGAGGTTGGGTTATTTTGACCCTTAAAATGGGTCGTTACTATCCGTTTATTTGACCCAAGTTATGGGTCAAATGAAATAACCAATAATATTGGGTCAAATTAACCCACACACTGGTCGGGCCCTTTTTGACTTGGGTCAAATTTTACCAATCTGTTTTTAGTGTGCACTGTTCTTCATTAATAAAGTGTGTTCTCGCTGTAGAGTCTAAATAGCCCTACAATGCAGATAATGGCATTAGAATGGCAAAACACAGTTTAGAATGTGTTTTTATTTCAAAAGCGAATATCTTTTTACAAGTGCTAAATTTCAAGCCTGCAACCTTACTAAGAGTTTAAATAGCCCTACAATGCAGATAATGGCATTAGAATGGCAAAACACAGTTTAGAATGTGTTTTTATTTCAAAAGCGAATATCTTTTTACAAGTGCTAAATTTCAAGCCTGCAACCTTACTAAGAGTCTAAATAGCCCTACAATGCAGATAATGGCATTAGAATGGCAAAACACAGTTTAGAATGTGTTTTTATTTCAAAAGCGAATATCTTTTTACAAGTGCTAAATTTCAAGCCTGCAACCTTACTAAGAGTCTAAATAGCCCTACAATGCAGATAATGGCATTAGAATGGCAAAACACAGTTTAGAATGTGTTTTTATTTCAAAAGCGAATATCTTTTTACAAGTGCTAAATTTCAAGCCTGCAACCTTACTAAGAGTCTAAATAGCCCTACAATGCAGATAATTGCATTAGAATGGCAAAACACAGTTTAGAATGTGTTTTTATTTCAAAAGCTAATATCTTTTTACAGGTGCTAAATTTCAAGCCTGCAACCTTACTAAGAGTCTAAATAGCCCTACAATGCAGATAATGGCATTAGAATGGCAAAACACAGTTTAGAATGTGTTTTTATTTCAAAAGCGAATATCTTTTTACAAGTGCTAAATTTCAAGCCTGCAACCGTCTAAATAGCCCTACAATTCAGATAATTGCATTAGAATGGCAAAACACAGTTTAGAATGTGTTTTTATTTCAAAAGCGAATATCTTTTTACAAGTGCTAAATTTCAAGCCTGCAACCTTACTAAGAGTCTAAATAGCCCTACAATGCAGATAATGGCATTAGAATGGCAAAACACAGTTTAGAATGTGTTTTTATTTCAAAAGCGAATATCTTTTTACAAGTGCTAAATTTCAAGCCTGCAACCTTACTAAGAGTCTAAATAGCCCTACAATGCAGATAATGGCATTAGAATGGCAAAACACAGTTTAGAATGTGTTTTTATTTCAAAAGCAAATATCTTTTTACAAGTGCTAAATTTCAAGCCTGCAACCTTACTAAGAGTCTAAATAGCCCTACAATGCAGATAATTGCATTAGAATGGCAAAACACAGTTTAGAATGTGTTTTTATTTCAAAAGCGAATATCTTTTTACAAGTGCTAAATTTCAAGCCTGCAACCTTACTAAGAGTCTAAATAGCCCTACAATGCAGATAATGGCATTAGAATGGCAAAACACAGTTTAGAATGTGTTTTTATTTCAAAAGCGAATATCTTTTTACAAGTGCTAAATTTCAAGCCTGCAACCTTACTAAGAGTCTAAATAGCCCTACAATGCAGATAATGGCATTAGAATGGCAAAACACAGTTTAGAATGTGTTTTTATTTCAAAAGCGAATATCTTTTTACAAGTGCTAAATTTCAAGCCTGCAACCTTACTAAGAGTCTAAATAGCCCTACAATGCAGATAATTGCATTAGAATGGCAAAACACAGTTTAGAATGTGTTTTTATTTCAAAAGCGAATATCTTTTTACAAGTGCTACATTTCAAGCCTGCAACCTTACTAAGAGTCTAAATAGCCCTACAATGCAGATAATGGCATTAGAATGGCAAAACACAGTTTAGAATGTGTTTTTATTTCAAAAGCAAATATCTTTTTACAAGTGCTAAATTTCAAGCCTGCAACCTTACTAAGAGTCTAAATAGCCCTACAATGCAGATAATGGCATTAGAATGGCAACACACAGTTTAGAATGTGTTTTTATTTCAAAAGCGAATATCTTTTTACAAGTGCTAAATTTCAAGCCTGCAACCTTACTAAGAGTCTAAATAGCCCTACAATGCAGATAATGGCATTAGAATGGCAAAACACAGTTTAGAATGTGTTTTTATTTCAAAAGCGAATATCTTTTTACAAGTGCTAAATTTCAAGCCTGCAACCTTACTAAGAGTCTAAATAGCCCTACAATGCAGATAATTGCATTAGAATGGCAAAACACAGTTTAGAATGTGTTTTTATTTCAAAAGCGAATATCTTTTTACAAGTGCTAAATTTCAAGCCTGCAACCTTACTAAGAGTCTAAATAGCCCTACAATGCAGATAATGGCATTAGAATGGCAAAACACAGTTTAGAATGTGTTTTTATTTCAAAAGCGAATATCTTTTTACAAGTGCTAAATTTCAAGCCTGCAACCTTACTAAGAGTCTAAATAGCCCTACAATGCAGATAATGGCATTAGAATGGCAAAACACAGTTTAGAATGTGTTTTTATTTCAAAAGCGAATATCTTTTTACAAGTGCTAAATTTCAAGCCTGCAACCTTACTAAGAGTCTAAATAGCCCTACAATGCAGATAATTGCATTAGAATGGCAAAACACAGTTTAGAATGTGTTTTTATTTCAAAAGCGAATATCTTTTTACAAGTGCTACATTTCAAGCCTGCAACCTTACTAAGAGTCTAAATAGCCCTACAATGCAGATAATGGCATTAGAATGGCAAAACACAGTTTAGAATGTGTTTTTATTTCAAAAGCAAATATCTTTTTACAAGTGCTAAATTTCAAGCCTGCAACCTTACTAAGAGTCTAAATAGCCCTACAATGCAGATAATGGCATTAGAATGGCAAAACACAGTTTAGAATGTGTTTTTATTTCAAAAGCGAATATCTTTTTACAAGTGCTAAATTTCAAGCCTGCAACCTTACTAAGAGTCTAAATAGCCCTACAATGCAGATAATTGCATTAGAATGGCAAAACACAGTTTAGAATGTGTTTTTATTTCAAAAGCGAATATCTTTTTACAAGTGCTAAATTTCAAGCCTGCAACCTTACTAAGAGTCTAAATAGCCCTACAATGCAGATAATGGCATTAGAATGGCAAAACACAGTTTAGAATGTGTTTTTATTTCAAAAGCGAATATCTTTTTACAAGTGCTAAATTTCAAGCCTGCAACCTTACTAAGAGTCTAAATAGCCCTACAATGCAGATAATGGCATTAGAATGGCAAAACACAGTTTACAATGTGTTTTTATTTCAAAAGCGAATATCTTTTTACAAGTGCTAAATTTCAAGCCTGCAACCTTACTAAGAGTCTAAATAGCTCTACAATGCAGATAATTGCATTAGAATGGCAAAACACAGTTTAGAATGTGTTTTTATTTCAAAAGCGAATATCTTTTTACAAGTGCTAAATTTCAAGCCTGCAACCTTACTAAGAGTCTAAATAGCCCTACAATGCAGATAATGGCATTAGAATGGCAAAACACAGTTTAGAATGTGTTTTTATTTCAAAAGCGAATATCTTTTTACAAGTGCTAAATTTCAAGCCTGCAACCTTACTAAGAGTCTAAATAGCCCTACAATGCAGATAATGGCATTAGAATGGCAAAACACAGTTTAGAATGTGTTTTTATTTCAAAAGCGAATATCTTTTTACAAGTGCTAAATTTCAAGCCTGCAACCTTACTAAGAGTCTAAATAGCCCTACAATGCAGATAATGGCATTAGAATGGCAAAACACAGTTTAGAATGTGTTTTTATTTCAAAAGCGAATATCTTTTTACAAGTGCTAAATTTCAAGCCTGCAACCTTACTAAGAGTCTAAATAGCCCTACAATGCAGATAATGGCATTAGAATGGCAAAACACAGTTTAGAATGTGTTTTTATTTCAAAAGCTAATATCTTTTTACAAGTGCTAAATTTCAAGCCTGCAACCTTACTAAGAGTCTAAATAGCCCTACAATGCAGATAATTGCATTAGAATGGCAAAACACAGTTTAGAATGTGTTTTTATTTCAAAAGCGAATATCTTTTTACAAGTGCTAAATTTCAAGCCTGCAACCGTACTAAGAGTCTAAATAGCCCTACAATGCGATAATGGCATTAGAATGGCAAAACACAGTTTAGAATGTGTTTTTATTTCAAAAGCGAATATCTTTTTACAAGTGCTAAATTTCAAGCCTGCAACCTTACTAAGAGTCTAAATAGCCCTACAATGCAGATAATTGCATTAGAATGGCAAAACACAGTTTAGAATGTGTTTTTATTTCAAAAGCGAATATCTTTTTACAAGTGCTAAATTTCAAGCCTGCAACCTTACTAAGAGTCTAAATAGCCCTACAATGCAGATAATGGCATTAGAATGGCAAAACACAGTTTAGAATGTGTTTTTATTTCAAAAGCGAATATCTTTTTACAAGTGCTAAATTTCAAGCCTGCAACCTTACTAAGAGTCTAAATAGCCCTACAATGCAGATAATGGCATTAGAATGGCAAAACACAGTTTAGAATGTGTTTTTATTTCAAAAGCGAATATCTTTTTACAAGTGCTAAATTTCAAGCCTGCAACCTTACTAAGAGTCTAAATAGCCCTACAATGCAGATAATGGCATTAGAATGGCAAAACACAGTTTAGAATGTGTTTTTATTTCAAAAGCGAATATCTTTTTACAAGTGCTAAATTTCAAGCCTGCAACCTTACTAAGAGTCTAAATAGCCCTACAATGCAGATAATGGCATTAGAATGGCAAAACACAGTTTAGAATGTGTTTTTATTTCAAAAGCTAATATCTTTTTACAAGTGCTAAATTTCAAGCCTGCAACCTTACTAAGAGTCTAAATAGCCCTACAATGCAGATAATTGCATTAGAATGGCAAAACACAGTTTAGAATGTGTTTTTATTTCAAAAGCGAATATCTTTTTACAAGTGCTAAATTTCAAGCCTGCAACCGTACTAAGAGTCTAAATAGCCCTACAATGCAGATAATGGCATTAGAATGGCAAAACACAGTTTAGAATGTGTTTTTATTTCAAAAGCGAATATCTTTTTACAAGTGCTAAATTTCAAGCCTGCAACCGTACTAAGAGTCTAAATAGCCCTACAATGCAGATAATGGCATTAGAATGGCAAAACACAGTTTAGAATGTGTTTTTATTTCAAAAGCGAATATCTTTTTACAAGTACTAAATTTCAAGCCTGCAACCTTACTAAGAGTCTAAATAGCCCTACAATGCAGATAATGGCATTAGAATGGCAAAACACAGTTTAGAATGTGTTTTTATTTCAAAAGCGAATATCTTTTTATAAGTGCTAAATTTCAAGCCTGCAACCTTACTAAGAGTCTAAATAGCCCTACAATGCAGATAATTGCATTAGAATGGCAAAACACAGTTTAGAATGTGTTTTTATTTCAAAACGCGAATATCTTTTTACAAGTGCTAAATTTCAAGCCTGCAACCTTACTAAGAGTCTAAATAGCCCTACAATGCAGATAATGGCATTAGAATGGCAAAACACAGTTTAGAATGTGTTTTTATTTCAAAAGCGAATATCTTTTTACAAGTGCTAAATTTCAAGCCTGCAACCTTACTAAGAGTCTAAATAGCCCTACAATGCAGATAATTGCATTAGAATGGCAAAACACAGTTTAGAATGTGTTTTTATTTCAAAAGCGAATATCTTTTTACAAGTGCTAAATTTCAAGCCTGCAACCTTACTAAGAGTCTAAATAGCCCTACAATGCAGATAATGGCATTAGAATGGCAAAACACAGTTTAGAATGTGTTTTTATTTCAAAAGCGAATATCTTTTTACAAGTGCTAAATTTCAAGCCTGCAACCTTACTAAGAGTCTAAATAGCCCTACAATGCAGATAATTGCATTAGAATGGCAAAACACAGTTTAGAATGTGTTTTTATTTCAAAAGCGAATATCTTTTTACAAGTGCTAAATTTCAAGCCTGCAACCTTACTAAGAGTCTAAATAGCCCTACAATGCAGATAATGGCATTAGAATGGCAAAACACAGTTTAGAATGTGTTTTTATTTCAAAAGCTAATATCTTTTTACAAGTGCTAAATTTCAAGCCTGCAACCTTACTAAGAGTCTAAATAGCCCTACAATGCAGATAATTGCATTAGAATGGCAAAACACAGTTTAGAATGTGTTTTTATTTCAAAAGCGAATATCTTTTTACAAGTGCTAAATTTCAAGCCTGCAACCTTACTAAGAGTCTAAATAGCCCTACAATGCAGATAATGGCATTAGAATGGCAAAACACAGTTTAGAATGTGTTTTTATTTCAAAAGCGAATATCTTTTTACAAGTGCTAAATTTCAAGCCTGCAACCTTACTAAGAGTCTAAATAGCCCTACAATGCAGATAATGGCATTAGAATGGCAAAACACAGTTTACAATGTGTTTTTATTTCAAAAGCGAATATCTTTTTACAAGTGCTAAATTTCAAGCCTGCAACCGTACTAAGAGTCTAAATAGCCCTACAATGCAGATAATGGCATTAGAATGGCAAAACACAGTTTAGAATGTGTTTTTATTTCAAAAGCGAATATCTTTTTACAAGTACTAAATTTCAAGCCTGCAACCTTACTAAGAGTCTAAATAGCCCTACAATGCAGATAATGGCATTAGAATGGCAAAACACAGTTTAGAATGTGTTTTTATTTCAAAAGCGAATATCTTTTTACAAGTGCTAAATTTCAAGCCTGCAACCTTACTAAGAGTCTAAATAGCCCTACAATGCAGATAATTGCATTAGAATGGCAAAACACAGTTTAGAATGTGTTTTTATTTCAAAAGCGAATATCTTTTTACAAGTGCTAAATTTCAAGCCTGCAACCTTACTAAGAGTCTAAATAGCCCTACAATGCAGATAATGGCATTAGAATGGCAAAACACAGTTTAGAATGTGTTTTTATTTCAAAAGCGAATATCTTTTTACAAGTGCTAAATTTCAAGCCTGCAACCTTACTAAGAGTCTAAATAGCCCTACAATGCAGATAATTGCATTAGAATGGCAAAACACAGTTTAGAATGTGTTTTTATTTCAAAAGCGAATATCTTTTTACAAGTGCTAAATTTCAAGCCTGCAACCTTACTAAGAGTCTAAATAGCCCTACAATGCAGATAATGGCATTAGAATGGCAAAACACAGTTTAGAATGTGTTTTTATTTCAAAAGCTAATATCTTTTTACAAGTGCTAAATTTCAAGCCTGGAACCTTACTAAGAGTCTAAATAGCCCTACAATGCAGATAATTGCATTAGAATGGCAAAACACAGTTTAGAATGTGTTTTTATTTCAAAAGCGAATATCTTTTTACAAGTGCTAAATTTCAAGCCTGCAACCTTACTAAGAGTCTAAATAGCCCTACAATGCAGATAATGGCATTAGAATGGCAAAACACAGTTTACAATGTGTTTTTATTTCAAAAGCGAATATCTTTTTACAAGTGCTAAATTTCAAGCCTGCAACCTTACTAAGAGTCTAAATAGCCCTACAATGCAGATAATTGCATTAGAATGGCAAAACACAGTTTAGAATGTGTTTTTATTTCAAAAGCGAATATCTTTTTACAAGTGCTAAATTTCAAGCCTGCAACCTTACTAAGAGTCTAAATAGCCCTACAATGCAGATAATGGCATTAGAATGGCAAAACACAGTTTAGAATGTGTTTTTATTTCAAAAGCGAATATCTTTTTACAAATGCTAAATTTCAAGCCTGCAACCTTACTAAGAGTCTAAATAGCCCTACAATGCAGATAATTGCATTAGAATGGCAAAAGACTGTTTAGAATGTGTTTTTATTTCATAAGCGAATATCTTTTTACAAGTGCTAAATTTCAAGCCTGCAACCTTACTATAGCCCTACAATGCAGATAATGGCATTAGAATGGCAAAAGACTGTTTAGAATGTGTTTTTATTTCATAAGCGAATATCTTTTTACAAGTGCTAAATTTCAAGCCTGTAACCTTACTATAGCCCTACAATGCAGATAATGGCATTAGAATGGCAAAACACTGTTTAGAATGTGTTTTTATTTCATAAGCGAATATCTTTTTACAAGTGCTAAATTTCAAGCCAGCAACCTTACTAAGACAGTCTAAATAGCCCTACAATGCAGATAATGGCATTAGAATGGCAAAAGACTGTTTAGAATGTGTTTTTATTTCATAAGCGAATATCTTTTTACAAGTGCTAAATTTCAAGCCAGCAACCTTATTAAGACAGTCTAAATAGCCCTTCAATGCAGATAATGGCATTAGAATGGCAAAAGACTGTTTAGAATGTGTTTTTATTTCATAAGCGAATATCTTTTTACAAGTGCTAAATTTCAAGCCAGCAACCTTACTAAGACAGTCTAAATAGCCCTACAATGCAGATAATGGCATTAGAATGGCAAAAGACTGTTTAGAATGTGTTTTTATTTCATAAGCGAATATCTTTTTACAAGTGCTAAATTTCAAGCCAGCAACCTTACTAAGACAGTCTAAATAGCCCTACAATGCAGATAATGGCATTAGAATGGCAAAAGACTGTTTAGAATGTGTTTTTATTTCATAAGCGAATATCTTTTTACAAGTGCTAAATTTCAAGCCAGCAACCTTACTAAGACAGTCTAAATAGCCCTACAATGCAGATAATGGCATTAGAATGGCAAAAGACTGTTTAGAATGTGTTTTTATTTCATAAGCGAATATCTTTTTACAAGTGCTAAATTTCAAGCCAGCAACCTTACTAAGACAGTCTAAATAGCCCTTCAATGCAGATAATGGCATTAGAATGGCAAAAGACTGTTTAGAATGTGTTTTTATTTCGTAAGCGAATATCTTTTTACAAGTGCTAAATTTCAAGCCTGCAACCTTACTATAGTCCTACAATGCAGATAATGGCATTAGAATGGCAAAACACTGTTTAGAATGTGTTTTCATTTCATAAGCGAATATCTTTTTACAAGTGCTAAATTTCAAGCCAGCAACCTTACTAAGACAGTCTAAATAGCCCTACAATGCAGATAATGGCATTAGAATGGCAAAAGACTGTTTAGAATGTGTTTTTATTTCATAAGCGAATATCTTTTTACAAGTGCTAAATTTCAAGCCAGCAACCTTACTAAGACAGTCTAAATAGCCCTACAATGCAGATAATGGCATTAGAATGGCAAAAGACTGTTTAGAATGTGTTTTTATTTCATAAGCGAATATCTTTTTACAAGTGCTAAATTTCAAGCCAGCAACCTTACTAAGACAGTCTAAATAGCCCTTCAATGCAGATAATGGCATTAGAATGGCAAAAGACTGTTTAGAATGTGTTTTTATTTCATAAGCGAATATCTTTTTACAAGTGCTAAATTTCAAGCCTGCAACCTTACTATAGCCCTA
Source organism: Notolepis coatsorum (assembly GCF_963971535.1). NCBI lineage: Eukaryota > Metazoa > Chordata > Actinopteri > Aulopiformes > Paralepididae > Notolepis > Notolepis coatsorum. The sequence continues at coordinate 76,882 of NW_028169455.1, read as the reverse complement.
CAATGCAGATAATGGCATTAGAATGGCAAAAGACTGTTTAGAATGTGTTTTTATTTCATAAGCGAATATCTTTTTACAAGTGCTAAATTTCAAGCCTGCAACCTTACTATAGCCCTACAATGCAGATAATGGCATTAGAATGGCAAAACACTGTTTAGAATGTGTTTTTATTTCATAAGCGAATATCTTTTTACAAGTGCTAAATTTCAAGCCAGCAACCTTACTAAGACAGTCTAAATAGCCCTACAATGCAGATAATGGCATTAGAATGGCAAAAGACTGTTTAGAATGTGTTTTTATTTCATAAGCGAATATCTTTTTACAAGTGCTAAATTTCAAGCCAGCAACCTTACTAAGACAGTCTAAATAGCCCTTCAATGCAGATAATGGCATTAGAATGGCAAAAGACTGTTTAGAATGTGTTTTTATTTCATAAGCGAATATCTTTTTACAAGTGCTAAATTTCAAGCCAGCAACCTTACTAAGACAGTCTAAATAGCCCTACAATGCAGATAATGGCATTAGAATGGCAAAAGACTGTTTAGAATGTGTTTTTATTTCATAAGCGAATATCTTTTTACAAGTGCTAAATTTCAAGCCAGCAACCTTACTAAGACAGTCTAAATAGCCCTACAATGCAGATAATGGCATTAGAATGGCAAAACACAGTTTAGAATGTGTTTTTATTTCAAAAGCGAATATCTTTTTACAAGTGCTAAATTTCAAGCCTGCAACCTTACTAAGAGTCTAAATAGCCCTACAATGTAGATAATGGCATTAGAATGGCAAAACACAGTTTAGAATGTGTTTTTATTTCAAAAGCGAATATCTTTTTACAAGTGCTAAATTTCAAGCCTGCAACCGTACTAAGAGTCTAAATAGCCCTACAATGCAGATAATGGCATTAGAATGGCAAAACACAGTTTAGAATGTGTTTTTATTTCAAAAGCGAATATCTTTTTACAAGTGCTAAATTTCAAGCCTGCAACCTTACTAAGAGTCTAAATAGCCCTACAATGCATATAATGGCATTAGAATGGCAAAACACAGTTTAGAATGTGTTTTTATTTCAAAAGCGAATATCTTTTTACAAGTGCTAAATTTCAAGCCTGCAACCTTACTAAGAGTCTAAATAGCCCTACAATGCAGATAATTGCATTAGAATGGCAAAACACAGTTTAGAATGTGTTTTTATTTCAAAAGCGAATATCTTTTTACAAGTGCTAAATTTCAAGCCTGCAACCTTACTAAGAGTCTAAATAGCCCTACAATGCAGATAATGGCATTAGAATGGCAAAACACAGTTTAGAATGTGTTTTTATTTCAAAAGCGAATATCTTTTTACAAGTGCTAAATTTCAAGCCTGCAACCTTACTAAGAGTCTAAATAGCCCTACAATGCAGATAATGGCATTAGAATGGCAAAACACAGTTTAGAATGTGTTTTTATTTCAAAAGCGAATATCTTTTTACAAGTGCTAAATTTCAAGCTTGCAACCTTACTAAGAGTCTAAATAGCCCTACAATGCAGATAATGGCATTAGAATGGCAAAACACAGTTTAGAATGTGTTTTTATTTCAAAAGCGAATATCTTTTTACAAGTGCTAAATTTCAAGCCTGCAACCTTACTAAGAGTCTAAATAGCCCTACAATGCAGATAATTGCATTAGAATGGCAAAACACAGTTTAGAATGTGTTTTTATTTCAAAAGCTAATATCTTTTTACAAGTGCTAAATTTCAAGCCTGCAACCTTACTAAGAGTCTAAATAGCCCTACAATGCAGATAATGGCATTAGAATGGCAAAACACAGTTTACAATGTGTTTTTATTTCAAAAGCGAATATCTTTTTACAAGTGCTAAATTTCAAGCCTGCAACCTTACTAAGAGTCTAAATAGCCCTACAGTGCAGATAATGGCATTAGAATGGCAAAACACAGTTTAGAATGTGTTTTTATTTCAAAAGCGAATATCTTTTTACAAGTGCTAAATTTCAAGCCTGCAACCTTACTAAGAGTCTAAATAGCCCTACAATGCAGATAATGGCATTAGAATGGCAAAACACAGTTTAGAATGTGTTTTTATTTCAAAAGCGAATATCTTTTTACAAGTGCTAAATTTCAAGCCTGCAACCTTACTAAGAGTCTAAATAGCCCTACAATGCAGATAATTGCATTAGAATGGCAAAACACAGTTTAGAATGTGTTTTTATTTCAAAAGCTAATATCTTTTTACAAGTGCTAAATTTCAAGCCTGCAACCTTACTAAGAGTCTAAATAGCCCTACAATGCAGATAATGGCATTAGAATGGCAAAACACAGTTTACAATGTGTTTTTATTTCAAAAGCGAATATCTTTTTACAAGTGCTAAATTTCAAGCCTGCAACCTTACTAAGAGTCTAAATAGCCCTACAGTGCAGATAATGGCATTAGAATGGCAAAACACAGTTTAGAATGTGTTTTTATTTCAAAAGCGAATATCTTTTTACAAGTGCTAAATTTCAAGCCTGCAACCTTACTAAGAGTCTAAATAGCCCTACAATGCAGATAATGGCATTAGAATGGCAAAACACAGTTTAGAATGTGTTTTTATTTCAAAAGCGAATATCTTTTTACAAGTGCTAAATTTCAAGCCTGCAACCTTACTAAGAGTCTAAATAGCCCTACAATGCAGATAATGGCATTAGAATGGCAAAACACAGTTTAGAATGTGTTTTTATTTCAAAAGCGAATATCTTTTTACAAGTGCTAAATTTCAAGCCTGCAACCTTACTAAGAGTCTAAATAGCCCTACAATGCAGATAATTGCATTAGAATGGCAAAACACAGTTTAGAATGTGTTTTTATTTCAAAAGCGAATATCTTTTTACAAGTGCTAAATTTCAAGCCTGCAACCTTACTAAGAGTCTAAATAGCCCTACATTGCAGATAATGGCATTAGAATGGCAAAACACAGTTTACAATGTGTTTTTATTTCAAAAGCGAATATCTTTTTACAAGTGCTAAATTTCAAGCCTGCAACCTTACTAAGAGTCTAAATAGCCCTACAATGCAGATAATTGCATTAGAATGGCAAAACACAGTTTAGAATGTGTTTTTATTTCAAAAGCGAATATCTTTTTACAAGTGCTAAATTTCAAGCCTGCAACCTTACTAAGAGTCTAAATAGCCCTACAATGCAGATAATGGCATTAGAATGGCAAAACACAGTTTAGAATGTGTTTTTATTTCAAAAGCGAATATCTTTTTACAAATGCTAAATTTCAAGCCTGCAACCTTACTAAGAGTCTAAATAGCCCTACAATGCAGATAATTGCATTAGAATGGCAAAAGACTGTTTAGAATGTGTTTTTATTTCATAAGCGAATATCTTTTTACAAGTGCTAAATTTCAAGCCTGCAACCTTACTATAGCCCTACAATGCAGATAATGGCATTAGAATGGCAAAAGACTGTTTAGAATGTGTTTTTATTTCATAAGCGAATATCTTTTTACAAGTGCTAAATTTCAAGCCTGTAACCTTACTATAGCCCTACAATGCAGATAATGGCATTAGAATGGCAAAACACTGTTTAGAATGTGTTTTTATTTCATAAGCGAATATCTTTTTACAAGTGCTAAATTTCAAGCCAGCAACCTTACTAAGACAGTCTAAATAGCCCTACAATGCAGATAATGGCATTAGAATGGCAAAAGACTGTTTAGAATGTGTTTTTATTTCATAAGCGAATATCTTTTTACAAGTGCTAAATTTCAAGCCAGCAACCTTACTAAGACAGTCTAAATAGCCCTTCAATGCAGATAATGGCATTAGAATGGCAAAAGACTGTTTAGAATGTGTTTTTATTTCATAAGCGAATATCTTTTTACAAGTGCTAAATTTCAAGCCAGCAACCTTACTAAGACAGTCTAAATAGCCCTACAATGCAGATAATGGCATTAGAATGGCAAAAGACTGTTTAGAATGTGTTTTTATTTCATAAGCGAATATCTTTTTACAAGTGCTAAATTTCAAGCCAGCAACCTTACTAAGACAGTCTAAATAGCCCTACAATGCAGATAATGGCATTAGAATGGCAAAAGACTGTTTAGAATGTGTTTTTATTTCATAAGCGAATATCTTTTTACAAGTGCTAAATTTCAAGCCAGCAACCTTACTAAGACAGTCTAAATAGCCCTACAATGCAGATAATGGCATTAGAATGGCAAAAGACTGTTTAGAATGTGTTTTTATTTCATAAGCGAATATCTTTTTACAAGTGCTAAATTTCAAGCCAGCAACCTTACTAAGACAGTCTAAATAGCCCTTCAATGCAGATAATGGCATTAGAATGGCAAAAGACTGTTTAGAATGTGTTTTTATTTCGTAAGCGAATATCTTTTTACAAGTGCTAAATTTCAAGCCTGCAACCTTACTATAGTCCTACAATGCAGATAATGGCATTAGAATGGCAAAACACTGTTTAGAATGTGTTTTCATTTCATAAGCGAATATCTTTTTACAAGTGCTAAATTTCAAGCCAGCAACCTTACTAAGACAGTCTAAATAGCCCTACAATGCAGATAATGGCATTAGAATGGCAAAAGACTGTTTAGAATGTGTTTTTATTTCATAAGCGAATATCTTTTTACAAGTGCTAAATTTCAAGCCAGCAACCTTACTAAGACAGTCTAAATAGCCCTACAATGCAGATAATGGCATTAGAATGGCAAAAGACTGTTTAGAATGTGTTTTTATTTCATAAGCGAATATCTTTTTACAAGTGCTAAATTTCAAGCCAGCAACCTTACTAAGACAGTCTAAATAGCCCTTCAATGCAGATAATGGCATTAGAATGGCAAAAGACTGTTTAGAATGTGTTTTTATTTCATAAGCGAATATCTTTTTACAAGTGCTAAATTTCAAGCCTGCAACCTTACTATAGCCCTACAATGCAGATAATGGCATTAGAATGGCAAAAGACTGTTTAGAATGTGTTTTTATTTCATAAGCGAATATCTTTTTACAAGTGCTAAATTTCAAGCCTGCAACCTTACTATAGCCCTACAATGCAGATAATGGCATTAGAATGGCAAAACACTGTTTAGAATGTGTTTTTATTTCATAAGCGAATATCTTTTTACAAGTGCTAAATTTCAAGCCAGCAACCTTACTAAGACAGTCTAAATAGCCCTACAATGCAGATAATGGCATTAGAATGGCAAAAGACTGTTTAGAATGTGTTTTTATTTCATAAGCGAATATCTTTTTACAAGTGCTAAATTTCAAGCCAGCAACCTTACTAAGACAGTCTAAATAGCCCTTCAATGCAGATAATGGCATTAGAATGGCAAAAGACTGTTTAGAATGTGTTTTTATTTCATAAGCGAATATCTTTTTACAAGTGCTAAATTTCAAGCCAGCAACCTTACTAAGACAGTCTAAATAGCCCTACAATGCAGATAATGGCATTAGAATGGCAAAAGACTGTTTAGAATGTGTTTTTATTTCATAAGCGAATATCTTTTTACAAGTGCTAAATTTCAAGCCAGCAACATTACTAAGACAGTCTAAATAGCCCTACAATGCAGATAATGGCATTAGAATGGCAAAACACAGTTTAGAATGTGTTTTTATTTCAAAAGCGAATATCTTTTTACAAGTGCTAAATTTCAAGCCTGCAACCTTACTAAGAGTCTAAATAGCCCTACAATGTAGATAATGGCATTAGAATGGCAAAACACAGTTTAGAATGTGTTTTTATTTCAAAAGCGAATATCTTTTTACAAGTGCTAAATTTCAAGCCTGCAACCGTACTAAGAGTCTAAATAGCCCTACAATGCAGATAATGGCATTAGAATGGCAAAACACAGTTTAGAATGTGTTTTTATTTCAAAAGCGAATATCTTTTTACAAGTGCTAAATTTCAAGCCTGCAACCTTACTAAGAGTCTAAATAGCCCTACAATGCATATAATGGCATTAGAATGGCAAAACACAGTTTAGAATGTGTTTTTATTTCAAAAGCGAATATCTTTTTACAAGTGCTAAATTTCAAGCCTGCAACCTTACTAAGAGTCTAAATAGCCCTACAATGCAGATAATTGCATTAGAATGGCAAAACACAGTTTAGAATGTGTTTTTATTTCAAAAGCGAATATCTTTTTACAAGTGCTAAATTTCAAGCCTGCAACCTTACTAAGAGTCTAAATAGCCCTACAATGCAGATAATGGCATTAGAATGGCAAAACACAGTTTAGAATGTGTTTTTATTTCAAAAGCGAATATCTTTTTACAAGTGCTAAATTTCAAGCCTGCAACCTTACTAAGAGTCTAAATAGCCCTACAATGCAGATAATGGCATTAGAATGGCAAAACACAGTTTAGAATGTGTTTTTATTTCAAAAGCGAATATCTTTTTACAAGTGCTAAATTTCAAGCTTGCAACCTTACTAAGAGTCTAAATAGCCCTACAATGCAGATAATGGCATTAGAATGGCAAAACACAGTTTAGAATGTGTTTTTATTTCAAAAGCGAATATCTTTTTACAAGTGCTAAATTTCAAGCCTGCAACCTTACTAAGAGTCTAAATAGCCCTACAATGCAGATAATTGCATTAGAATGGCAAAACACAGTTTAGAATGTGTTTTTATTTCAAAAGCTAATATCTTTTTACAAGTGCTAAATTTCAAGCCTGCAACCTTACTAAGAGTCTAAATAGCCCTACAATGCAGATAATGGCATTAGAATGGCAAAACACAGTTTACAATGTGTTTTTATTTCAAAAGCGAATATCTTTTTACAAGTGCTAAATTTCAAGCCTGCAACCTTACTAAGAGTCTAAATAGCCCTACAGTGCAGATAATGGCATTAGAATGGCAAAACACAGTTTAGAATGTGTTTTTATTTCAAAAGCGAATATCTTTTTACAAGTGCTAAATTTCAAGCCTGCAACCTTACTAAGAGTCTAAATAGCCCTACAATGCAGATAATGGCATTAGAATGGCAAAACACAGTTTAGAATGTGTTTTTATTTCAAAAGCGAATATCTTTTTACAAGTGCTAAATTTCAAGCCTGCAACCTTACTAAGAGTCTAAATAGCCCTACAATGCAGATAATGGCATTAGAATGGCAAAACACAGTTTAGAATGTGTTTTTATTTCAAAAGCGAATATCTTTTTACAAGTGCTAAATTTCAAGCCTGCAACCTTACTAAGAGTCTAAATAGCCCTACAATGCAGATAATTGCATTAGAATGGCAAAACACAGTTTAGAATGTGTTTTTATTTCAAAAGCGAATATCTTTTTACAAGTGCTAAATTTCAAGCCTGCAACCTTACTAAGAGTCTAAAAAGCCCTACATTGCAGATAATGGCATTAGAATGGCAAAACACAGTTTACAATGTGTTTTTATTTCAAAAGCGAATATCTTTTTACAAGTGCTAAATTTCAAGCCTGCAACCTTACTAAGAGTCTAAATAGCCCTACAATGCAGATAATTGCATTAGAATGGCAAAACACAGTTTAGAATGTGTTTTTATTTCAAAAGCGAATATCTTTTTACAAGTGCTAAATTTCAAGCCTGCAACCGTACTAAGAGTCTAAATAGCCCTACAATGCAGATAATGGCATTAGAATGGCAAAACACAGTTTAGAATGTGTTTTTATTTCAAAAGCGAATATCTTTTTACAAGTGCTAAATTTCAAGCCTGCAACCTTACTAAGAGTCTAAATAGCCCTACAATGCAGATAATGGCATTAGAATGGCAAAACACAGTTTAGAATGTGTTTTTATTTCAAAAGCGAATATCTTTTTACAAGTGCTAAATTTCAAGCCTGCAACCTTACTAAGAGTCTAAATAGCCCTACAATGCAGATAATGGCATTAGAATGGCAAAACACAGTTTAGAATGTGTTTTTATTTCAAAAGCGAATATCTTTTTACAAGTGCTAAATTTCAAGCCTGCAACCTTACTAAGAGTCTAAATAGCCCTACAATGCAGATAATTGCATTAGAATGGCAAAACACAGTTTAGAATGTGTTTTTATTTCAAAAGCTAATATCTTTTTACAAGTGCTAAATTTCAAGCCTGCAACCTTACTAAGAGTCTAAATAGCCCTACAATGCAGATAATGGCATTAGAATGGCAAAACACAGTTTAGAATGTGTTTTTATTTCAAAAGCGAATATCTTTTTACAAGTGCTAAATTTCAAGCCAGCAACCTTACTAAGACAGTCTAAATAGCCCTACAATGCAGATAATGGCATTAGAATGGCAAAAGACTGTTTAGAATGTGTTTTTATTTCATAAGCGAATATCTTTTTACAAGTGCTAAATTTCAAGCCAGCAACCTTACTAAGACAGTCTAAATAGCCCTACAATGCAGATAATGGCATTAGAATGGCAAAAGACTGTTTAGAATGTGTTTTTATTTCATAAGCGAATATCTTTTTACAAGTGCTAAATTTCAAGCCAGCAACCTTACTAAGACAGTCTAAATAGCCCTTCAATGCAGATAATGGCATTAGAATGGCAAAAGACTGTTTAGAATGTGTTTTTATTTCGTAAGCGAATATCTTTTTACAAGTGCTAAATTTCAAGCCTGCAACCTTACTATAGTCCTACAATGCAGATAATGGCATTAGAATGGCAAAACACTGTTTAGAATGTGTTTTTATTTCATAAGCGAATATCTTTTTACAAGTGCTAAATTTCAAGCCAGCAACCTTACTAAGACAGTCTAAATAGCCCTACAATGCAGATAATGGCATTAGAATGGCAAAAGACTGTTTAGAATGTGTTTTTATTTCATAAGCGAATATCTTTTTACAAGTGCTAAATTTCAAGCCAGCAACCTTACTAAGACAGTCTAAATAGCCCTACAATGCAGATAATGGCATTAGAATGGCAAAAGACTGTTTAGAATGTGTTTTTATTTCATAAGCGAATATCTTTTTACAAGTGCTAAATTTCAAGCCAGCAACCTTACTAAGACAGTCTAAATAGCCCTTCAATGCAGATAATGGCATTAGAATGGCAAAAGACTGTTTAGAATGTGTTTTTATTTCATAAGCGAATATCTTTTTACAAGTGCTAAATTTCAAGCCTGCAACCTTACTATAGCCCTACAATGCAGATAATGGCATTAGAATGGCAAAAGACTGTTTAGAATGTGTTTTTATTTCATAAGCGAATATCTTTTTACAAGTGCTAAATTTCAAGCCTGCAACCTTACTATAGCCCTACAATGCAGATAATGGCATTAGAATGGCAAAACACTGTTTAGAATGTGTTTTTATTTCATAAGCGAATATCTTTTTACAAGTGCTAAATTTCAAGCCAGCAACCTTACTAAGACAGTCTAAATAGCCCTACAATGCAGATAATGGCATTAGAATGGCAAAAGACTGTTTAGAATGTGTTTTTATTTCATAAGCGAATATCTTTTTACAAGTGCTAAATTTCAAGCCAGCAACCTTACTAAGACAGTCTAAATAGCCCTTCAATGCAGATAATGGCATTAGAATGGCAAAAGACTGTTTAGAATGTGTTTTTATTTCATAAGCGAATATCTTTTTACAAGTGCTAAATTTCAAGCCAGCAACCTTACTAAGACAGTCTAAATAGCCCTACAATGCAGATAATGGCATTAGAATGGCAAAACACAGTTTAGAATGTGTTTTTATTTCAAAAGCGAATATCTTTTTACAAGTGCTAAATTTCAAGCCAGCAACCTTACTAAGACAGTCTAAATAGCCCTACAATGCAGATAATGGCATTAGAATGGCAAAAGACTGTTTAGAATGTGTTTTTATTTCATAAGCGAATATCTTTTTACAAGTGCTAAATTTCAAGCCAGCAACCTTACTAAGACAGTCTAAATAGCCCTTCAATGCAGATAATGGCATTAGAATGGCAAAAGACTGTTTAGAATGTGTTTTTATTTCATAAGCGAATATCTTTTTACAAGTGCTAAATTTCAAGCCAGCAACCTTACTAAGACAGTCTAAATAGCCCTACAATGCAGATAATGGCATTAGAATGGCAAAAGACTGTTTAGAATGTGTTTTTATTTCATAAGCGAATATCTTTTTACAAGTGCTAAATTTCAAGCCAGCAACATTACTAAGACAGTCTAAATAGCCCTACAATGCAGATAATGGCATTAGAATGGCAAAACACAGTTTAGAATGTGTTTTTATTTCAAAAGCGAATATCTTTTTACAAGTGCTAAATTTCAAGCCTGCAACCTTACTAAGAGTCTAAATAGCCCTACAATGTAGATAATGGCATTAGAATGGCAAAACACAGTTTAGAATGTGTTTTTATTTCAAAAGCGAATATCTTTTTACAAGTGCTAAATTTCAAGCCTGCAACCGTACTAAGAGTCTAAATAGCCCTACAATGCAGATAATGGCATTAGAATGGCAAAACACAGTTTAGAATGTGTTTTTATTTCAAAAGCGAATATCTTTTTACAAGTGCTAAATTTCAAGCCTGCAACCTTACTAAGAGTCTAAATAGCCCTACAATGCATATAATGGCATTAGAATGGCAAAACACAGTTTAGAATGTGTTTTTATTTCAAAAGCGAATATCTTTTTACAAGTGCTAAATTTCAAGCCTGCAACCTTACTAAGAGTCTAAATAGCCCTACAATGCAGATAATTGCATTAGAATGGCAAAACACAGTTTAGAATGTGTTTTTATTTCAAAAGCGAATATCTTTTTACAAGTGCTAAATTTCAAGCCTGCAACCTTACTAAGAGTCTAAATAGCCCTACAATGCAGATAATGGCATTAGAATGGCAAAACACAGTTTAGAATGTGTTTTTATTTCAAAAGCGAATATCTTTTTACAAGTGCTAAATTTCAAGCCTGCAACCTTACTAAGAGTCTAAATAGCCCTACAATGCAGATAATGGCATTAGAATGGCAAAACACAGTTTAGAATGTGTTTTTATTTCAAAAGCGAATATCTTTTTACAAGTGCTAAATTTCAAGCTTGCAACCTTACTAAGAGTCTAAATAGCCCTACAATGCAGATAATGGCATTAGAATGGCAAAACACAGTTTAGAATGTGTTTTTATTTCAAAAGCGAATATCTTTTTACAAGTGCTAAATTTCAAGCCTGCAACCTTACTAAGAGTCTAAATAGCCCTACAATGCAGATAATTGCATTAGAATGGCAAAACACAGTTTAGAATGTGTTTTTATTTCAAAAGCTAATATCTTTTTACAAGTGCTAAATTTCAAGCCTGCAACCTTACTAAGAGTCTAAATAGCCCTACAATGCAGATAATGGCATTAGAATGGCAAAACACAGTTTACAATGTGTTTTTATTTCAAAAGCGAATATCTTTTTACAAGTGCTAAATTTCAAGCCTGCAACCTTACTAAGAGTCTAAATAGCCCTACAGTGCAGATAATGGCATTAGAATGGCAAAACACAGTTTAGAATGTGTTTTTATTTCAAAAGCGAATATCTTTTTACAAGTGCTAAATTTCAAGCCTGCAACCTTACTAAGAGTCTAAATAGCCCTACAATGCAGATAATGGCATTAGAATGGCAAAACACAGTTTAGAATGTGTTTTTATTTCAAAAGCGAATATCTTTTTACAAGTGCTAAATTTCAAGCCTGCAACCTTACTAAGAGTCTAAATAGCCCTACAATGCAGATAATGGCATTAGAATGGCAAAACACAGTTTAGAATGTGTTTTTATTTCAAAAGCGAATATCTTTTTACAAGTGCTAAATTTCAAGCCTGCAACCTTACTAAGAGTCTAAATAGCCCTACAATGCAGATAATTGCATTAGAATGGCAAAACACAGTTTAGAATGTGTTTTTATTTCAAAAGCGAATATCTTTTTACAAGTGCTAAATTTCAAGCCTGCAACCTTACTAAGAGTCTAAAAAGCCCTACATTGCAGATAATGGCATTAGAATGGCAAAACACAGTTTACAATGTGTTTTTATTTCAAAAGCGAATATCTTTTTACAAGTGCTAAATTTCAAGCCTGCAACCTTACTAAGAGTCTAAATAGCCCTACAATGCAGATAATTGCATTAGAATGGCAAAACACAGTTTAGAATGTGTTTTTATTTCAAAAGCGAATATCTTTTTACAAGTGCTAAATTTCAAGCCTGCAACCGTACTAAGAGTCTAAATAGCCCTACAATGCAGATAATGGCATTAGAATGGCAAAACACAGTTTAGAATGTGTTTTTATTTCAAAAGCGAATATCTTTTTACAAGTGCTAAATTTCAAGCCTGCAACCTTACTAAGAGTCTAAATAGCCCTACAATGCAGATAATGGCATTAGAATGGCAAAACACAGTTTAGAATGTGTTTTTATTTCAAAAGCGAATATCTTTTTACAAGTGCTAAATTTCAAGCCTGCAACCTTACTAAGAGTCTAAATAGCCCTACAATGCAGATAATGGCATTAGAATGGCAAAACACAGTTTAGAATGTGTTTTTATTTCAAAAGCGAATATCTTTTTACAAGTGCTAAATTTCAAGCCTGCAACCTTACTAAGAGTCTAAATAGCCCTACAATGCAGATAATTGCATTAGAATGGCAAAACACAGTTTAGAATGTGTTTTTATTTCAAAAGCTAATATCTTTTTACAAGTGCTAAATTTCAAGCCTGCAACCTTACTAAGAGTCTAAATAGCCCTACAATGCAGATAATGGCATTAGAATGGCAAAACACAGTTTAGAATGTGTTTTTATTTCAAAAGCGAATATCTTTTTACAAGTGCTAAATTTCAAGCCAGCAACCTTACTAAGACAGTCTAAATAGCCCTACAATGCAGATAATGGCATTAGAATGGCAAAAGACTGTTTAGAATGTGTTTTTATTTCATAAGCGAATATCTTTTTACAAGTGCTAAATTTCAAGCCAGCAACCTTACTAAGACAGTCTAAATAGCCCTACAATGCAGATAATGGCATTAGAATGGCAAAAGACTGTTTAGAATGTGTTTTTATTTCATAAGCGAATATCTTTTTACAAGTGCTAAATTTCAAGCCAGCAACCTTACTAAGACAGTCTAAATAGCCCTTCAATGCAGATAATGGCATTAGAATGGCAAAAGACTGTTTAGAATGTGTTTTTATTTCGTAAGCGAATATCTTTTTACAAGTGCTAAATTTCAAGCCTGCAACCTTACTATAGTCCTACAATGCAGATAATGGCATTAGAATGGCAAAACACTGTTTAGAATGTGTTTTTATTTCATAAGCGAATATCTTTTTACAAGTGCTAAATTTCAAGCCAGCAACCTTACTAAGACAGTCTAAATAGCCCTACAATGCAGATAATGGCATTAGAATGGCAAAAGACTGTTTAGAATGTGTTTTTATTTCATAAGCGAATATCTTTTTACAAGTGCTAAATTTCAAGCCAGCAACCTTACTAAGACAGTCTAAATAGCCCTACAATGCAGATAATGGCATTAGAATGGCAAAAGACTGTTTAGAATGTGTTTTTATTTCATAAGCGAATATCTTTTTACAAGTGCTAAATTTCAAGCCAGCAACCTTACTAAGACAGTCTAAATAGCCCTTCAATGCAGATAATGGCATTAGAATGGCAAAAGACTGTTTAGAATGTGTTTTTATTTCATAAGCGAATATCTTTTTACAAGTGCTAAATTTCAAGCCTGCAACCTTACTATAGCCCTACAATGCAGATAATGGCATTAGAATGGCAAAAGACTGTTTAGAATGTGTTTTTATTTCATAAGCGAATATCTTTTTACAAGTGCTAAATTTCAAGCCTGCAACCTTACTATAGCCCTACAATGCAGATAATGGCATTAGAATGGCAAAACACTGTTTAGAATGTGTTTTTATTTCATAAGCGAATATCTTTTTACAAGTGCTAAATTTCAAGCCAGCAACCTTACTAAGACAGTCTAAATAGCCCTACAATGCAGATAATGGCATTAGAATGGCAAAAGACTGTTTAGAATGTGTTTTTATTTCATAAGCGAATATCTTTTTACAAGTGCTAAATTTCAAGCCAGCAACCTTACTAAGACAGTCTAAATAGCCCTTCAATGCAGATAATGGCATTAGAATGGCAAAAGACTGTTTAGAATGTGTTTTTATTTCATAAGCGAATATCTTTTTACAAGTGCTAAATTTCAAGCCAGCAACCTTACTAAGACAGTCTAAATAGCCCTACAATGCAGATAATGGCATTAGAATGGCAAAACACAGTTTAGAATGTGTTTTTATTTCAAAAGCGAATATCTTTTTACAAGTGCTAAATTTCAAGCCTGCAACCTTACTAAGAGTCTAAATAGCCCTACAATGTAGATAATGGCATTAGAATGGCAAAACACAGTTTAGAATGTGTTTTTATTTCAAAAGCGAATATCTTTTTACAAGTGCTAAATTTCAAGCCTGCAACCGTACTAAGAGTCTAAATAGCCCTACAATGCAGATAATGGCATTAGAATGGCAAAACACAGTTTAGAATGTGTTTTTATTTCAAAAGCGAATATCTTTTTACAAGTGCTAAATTTCAAGCCTGCAACCTTACTAAGAGTCTAAATAGCCCTACAATGCATATAATGGCATTAGAATGGCAAAACACAGTTTAGAATGTGTTTTTATTTCAAAAGCGAATATCTTTTTACAAGTGCTAAATTTCAAGCCTGCAACCTTACTAAGAGTCTAAATAGCCCTACAATGCAGATAATTGCATTAGAATGGCAAAACACAGTTTAGAATGTGTTTTTATTTCAAAAGCGAATATCTTTTTACAAGTGCTAAATTTCAAGCCTGCAACCTTACTAAGAGTCTAAATAGCCCTACAATGCAGATAATGGCATTAGAATGGCAAAACACAGTTTAGAATGTGTTTTTATTTCAAAAGCGAATATCTTTTTACAAGTGCTAAATTTCAAGCCTGCAACCTTACTAAGAGTCTAAATAGCCCTACAATGCAGATAATGGCATTAGAATGGCAAAACACAGTTTAGAATGTGTTTTTATTTCAAAAGCGAATATCTTTTTACAAGTGCTAAATTTCAAGCCTGCAACCTTACTAAGAGTCTAAATAGCCCTACAATGCAGATAATGGCATTAGAATGGCAAAACACAGTTTAGAATGTGTTTTTATTTCAAAAGCGAATATCTTTTTACAAGTGCTAAATTTCAAGCCTGCAACCTTACTAAGAGTCTAAATAGCCCTACAATGCAGATAATTGCATTAGAATGGCAAAACACAGTTTAGAATGTGTTTTTATTTCAAAAGCTAATATCTTTTTACAAGTGCTAAATTTCAAGCCTGCAACCTTACTAAGAGTCTAAATAGCCCTACAATGCAGATAATGGCATTAGAATGGCAAAACACAGTTTAGAATGTGTTTTTATTTCAAAAGCTAATATCTTTTTACAAGTGCTAAATTTCAAGCCTGCAACCTTACTAAGAGTCTAAATAGCCCTACAATGCAGATAATGGCATTAGAATGGCAAAACACAGTTTAGAATGTGTTTTTATTTCAAAAGCGAATATCTTTTTACAAGTGCTAAATTTCAAGCCAGCAACCTTACTAAGACAGTCTAAATAGCCCTTCAATGCAGATAATGGCATTAGAATGGCAAAAGACTGTTTAGAATGTGTTTTTATTTCATAAGCGAATATCTTTTTACAAGTGCTAAATTTCAAGCCAGCAACCTTACTAAGACAGTCTAAATAGCCCTTCAATGCAGACAATGGCATTAGAATGGCAAAAGACTGTTTAGAATGTGTTTTTATTTCATAAGCGAATATCTTTTTACAAGTGCTAAATTTCAAGCCTGCAACCTTACTATAGCCCTACAATGCAGATAATGGCATTAGAATGGCAAAAGACTGTTTAGAATGTGTTTTTATTTCATAAGCGAATATCTTTTTACAAGTGCTAAATTTCAAGCCAGCAACCTTACTAAGACAGTCTAAATAGCCCTACAATGCAGATAATGGCATTAGAATGGCAAAAGACTGTTTAGAATGTGTTTTTATTTCATAAGCGAATATCTTTTTACAAGTGCTAAATTTCAAGCCAGCAACCTTACTAAGACAGTCTAAATAGCCCTTCAATGCAGATAATGGCATTAGAATGGCAAAAGACTGTTTAGAATGTGTTTTTATTTCATAAGCGAATATCTTTTTACAAGTGCTAAATTTCAAGCCTGCAACCGTACTAAGAGTCTAAATAGCCCTACAATGCAGATAATGGCATTAGAATGGCAAAACACAGTTTAGAATGTGTTTTTATTTCAAAAGCGAATATCTTTTTACAAGTGCTAAATTTCAAGCCTGCAACCTTACTAAGAGTCTAAATAGCCCTACAATGCATATAATGGCATTAGAATGGCAAAACACAGTTTAGAATGTGTTTTTATTTCAAAAGCGAATATCTTTTTACAAGTGCTAAATTTCAAGCCTGCAACCTTACTAAGAGTCTAAATAGCCCTACAATGCAGATAATTGCATTAGAATGGCAAAACACAGTTTAGAATGTGTTTTTATTTCAAAAGCGAATATCTTTTTACAAGTGCTAAATTGCAAGCCTGCAACCTTACTAAGAGTCTAAATAGCCCTACAATGCAGATAATGGCATTAGAATGGCAAAACACAGTTTAGAATGTGTTTTTATTTCAAAAGCGAATATCTTTTTACAAGTGCTAAATTTCAAGCCTGCAACCTTACTAAGAGTCTAAATAGCCCTACAATGCAGATAATGGCATTAGAATGGCAAAACACAGTTTAGAATGTGTTTTTATTTCAAAAGCGAATATCTTTTTACAAGTGCTAAATTTCAAGCCTGCAACCTTACTAAGAGTCTAAATAGCCCTACAATGCAGATAATGGCATTAGAATGGCAAAACACAGTTTAGAATGTGTTTTTATTTCAAAAGCGAATATCTTTTTACAAGTGCTAAATTTCAAGCCTGCAACCTTACTAAGAGTCTAAATAGCCCTACAATGCAGATAATTGCATTAGAATGGCAAAACACAGTTTAGAATGTGTTTTTATTTCAAAAGCTAATATCTTTTTACAAGTGCTAAATTTCAAGCCTGCAACCTTACTAAGAGTCTAAATAGCCCTACAATGCAGATAATGGCATTAGAATGGCAAAACACAGTTTACAATGTGTTTTTATTTCAAAAGCGAATATCTTTTTACAAGTGCTAAATTTCAAGCCTGCAACCTTACTAAGAGTCTAAATAGCCCTACAGTGCAGATAATGGCATTAGAATGGCAAAACACAGTTTAGAATGTGTTTTTATTTCAAAAGCGAATATCTTTTTACAAGTGCTAAATTTCAAGCCTGCAACCTTACTAAGAGTCTAAATAGCCCTACAATGCAGATAATGGCATTAGAATGGCAAAACACAGTTTAGAATGTGTTTTTATTTCAAAAGCGAATATCTTTTTACAAGTGCTAAATTTCAAGCCTGCAACCTTACTAAGAGTCTAAATAGCCCTACAATGCAGATAATTGCATTAGAATGGCAAAACACAGTTTAGAATGTGTTTTTATTTCAAAAGCGAATATCTTTTTACAAGTGCTAAATTTCAAGCCTGCAACCTTACTAAGAGTCTAAATAGCCCTACATTGCAGATAATGGCATTAGAATGGCAAAACACAGTTTACAATGTGTTTTTATTTCAAAAGCGAATATCTTTTTACAAGTGCTAAATTTCAAGCCTGCAACCTTACTAAGAGTCTAAATAGCCCTACAATGCAGATAATTGCATTAGAATGGCAAAACACAGTTTAGAATGTGTTTTTATTTCAAAAGCGAATATCTTTTTACAAGTGCTAAATTTCAAGCCTGCAACCGTACTAAGAGTCTAAATAGCCCTACAATGCAGATAATGGCATTAGAATGGCAAAACACAGTTTAGAATGTGTTTTTATTTCAAAAGCGAATATCTTTTTACAAGTGCTAAATTTCAAGCCTGCAACCTTACTAAGAGTCTAAATAGCCCTACAATGCAGATAATGGCATTAGAATGGCAAAACACAGTTTAGAATGTGTTTTTATTTCAAAAGCGAATATCTTTTTACAAGTGCTAAATTTCAAGCCTGCAACCTTACTAAGAGTCTAAATAGCCCTACAATGCAGATAATGGCATTAGAATGGCAAAACACAGTTTAGAATGTGTTTTTATTTCAAAAGCGAATATCTTTTTACAAGTGCTAAATTTCAAGCCTGCAACCTTACTAAGAGTCTAAATAGCCCTACAATGCAGATAATTGCATTAGAATGGCAAAACACAGTTTAGAATGTGTTTTTATTTCAAAAGCTAATATCTTTTTACAAGTGCTAAATTTCAAGCCTGCAACCTTACTAAGAGTCTAAATAGCCCTACAATGCAGATAATGGCATTAGAATGGCAAAACACAGTTTAGAATGTGTTTTTATTTCAAAAGCGAATATCTTTTTACAAGTGCTAAATTTCAAGCCAGCAACCTTACTAAGACAGTCTAAATAGCCCTTCAATGCAGATAATGGCATTAGAATGGCAAAAGACTGTTTAGAATGTGTTTTTATTTCATAAGCGAATATCTTTTTACAAGTGCTAAATTTCAAGCCAGCAACCTTACTAAGACAGTCTAAATAGCCCTTCAATGCAGACAATGGCATTAGAATGGCAAAAGACTGTTTAGAATGTGTTTTTATTTCATAAGCGAATATCTTTTTACAAGTGCTAAATTTCAAGCCTGCAACCTTACTATAGCCCTACAATGCAGATAATGGCATTAGAATGGCAAAAGACTGTTTAGAATGTGTTTTTATTTCATAAGCGAATATCTTTTTACAAGTGCTAAATTTCAAGCCAGCAACCTTACTAAGACAGTCTAAATAGCCCTTCAATGCAGATAATGGCATTAGAATGGCAAAAGACTGTTTAGAATGTGTTTTTATTTCATAAGCGAATATCTTTTTACAAGTGCTAAATTTCAAGCCAGCAACCTTACTAAGACAGTCTAAATAGCCCTTCAATGCAGATAATGGCATTAGAATGGCAAAAGACTGTTTAGAATGTGTTTTTATTTCATAAGCGAATATCTTTTTACAAGTGCTAAATTTCAAGCCAGCAACCTTACTAAGACAGTCTAAATAGCCCTACAATGCAGATAATGGCATTAGAATGGCAAAAGACTGTTTAGAATGTGTTTTTATTTCATAAGCGAATATCTTTTTACAAGTGCTAAATTTCAAGCCAGCAACCTTACTAAGACAGTCTAAATAGCCCTTCAATGCAGATAATGGCATTAGAATGGCAAAAGACTGTTTAGAATGTGTTTTTATTTCGTAAGCGAATATCTTTTTACAAGTGCTAAATTTCAAGCCTGCAACCTTACTATAGTCCTACAATGCAGATAATGGCATTAGAATGGCAAAACACTGTTTAGAATGTGTTTTTATTTCATAAGCGAATATCTTTTTACAAGTGCTAAATTTCAAGCCAGCAACCTTACTAAGACAGTCTAAATAGCCCTACAATGCAGATAATGGCATTAGAATGGCAAAAGACTGTTTAGAATGTGTTTTTATTTCATAAGCGAATATCTTTTTACAAGTGCTAAATTTCAAGCCAGCAACCTTACTAAGACAGTCTAAATAGCCCTACAATGCAGATAATGGCATTAAAATGGCAAAAGACTGTTTAGAATGTGTTTTTATTTCATAAGCGAATATCTTTTTACAAGTGCTAAATTTCAAGCCAGCAACCTTACTAAGACAGTCTAAATAGCCCTACAATGCAGATAATGGCATTAGAATGGCAAAAGACTGTTTAGAATGTGTTTTTATTTCATAAGCGAATATCTTTTTACAAGTGCTAAATTTCAAGCCAGCAACCTTACTAAGACAGTCTAAATAGCCCTTCAATGCAGATAATGGCATTAGAATGGCAAAAGACTGTTTAGAATGTGTTTTTATTTCATAAGCGAATATCTTTTTACAAGTGCTAAATTTCAAGCCAGCAACCTTACTAAGACAGTCTAAATAGCCCTACAATGCAGATAATGGCATTAGAATGGCAAAAGACTGTTTAGAATGTGTTTTTATTTCATAAGCGAATATCTTTTTACAAGTGCTAAATTTCAAGCCAGCAACCTTACTAAGACAGTCTAAATAGCCCTACAATGCAGATAATGGCATTAGAATGGCAAAAGACTGTTTAGAATGTGTTTTTATTTCATAAGCGAATATCTTTTTACAAGTGCTAAATTTCAAGCCAGCAACCTTACTAAGACAGTCTAAATAGCCCTTCAATGCAGATAATGGCATTAGAATGGCAAAAGACTGTTTAGAATGTGTTTTTATTTCATAAGCGAATATCTTTTTACAAGTGCTAAATTTCAAGCCTGCAACCTTACTATAGCCCTACAATGCAGATAATGGCATTAGAATGGCAAAAGACTGTTTAGAATGTGTTTTTATTTCATAAGCGAATATCTTTTTACAAGTGCTAAATTTCAAGCCTGCAACCTTACTATAGCCCTACAATGCAGATAATGGCATTAGAATGGCAAAACACTGTTTAGAATGTGTTTTTATTTCATAAGCGAATATCTTTTTACAAGTGCTAAATTTCAAGCCAGCAACCTTACTAAGACAGTCTAAATAGCCCTACAATGCAGATAATGGCATTAGAATGGCAAAAGACTGTTTAGAATGTGTTTTTATTTCATAAGCGAATATCTTTTTACAAGTGCTAAATTTCAAGCCAGCAACCTTACTAAGACAGTCTAAATAGCCCTTCAATGCAGATAATGGCATTAGAATGGCAAAAGACTGTTTAGAATGTGTTTTTATTTCATAAGCGAATATCTTTTTACAAGTGCTAAATTTCAAGCCAGCAACCTTACTAAGACAGTCTAAATAGCCCTACAATGCAGATAATGGCATTAGAATGGCAAAAGACTGTTTAGAATGTGTTTTTATTTCATAAGCGAATATCTTTTTACAAGTGCTAAATTTCAAGCCAGCAACCTTACTAAGACAGTCTAAATAGCCCTACAATGCAGATAATGGCATTAGAATGGCAAAAGACTGTTTAGAATGTGTTTTTATTTCATAAGCGAATATCTTTTTACAAGTGCTAAATTTCAAGCCAGCAACCTTACTAAGACAGTCTAAATAGCCCTACAATGCAGATAATGGCATTAGAATGGCAAAAGACTGTTTAGAATGTGTTTTTATTTCATAAGCGAATATCTTTTTACAAGTGCTAAATTTCAAGCCAGCAACCTTACTAAGACAGTCTAAATAGCCCTTCAATGCAGATAATGGCATTAGAATGGCAAAAGACTGTTTAGAATGTGTTTTTATTTCGTAAGCGAATATCTTTTTACAAGTGCTAAATTTCAAGCCTGCAACCTTACTATAGTCCTACAATGCAGATAATGGCATTAGAATGGCAAAACACTGTTTAGAATGTGTTTTTATTTCATAAGCGAATATCTTTTTACAAGTGCTAAATTTCAAGCCAGCAACCTTACTAAGACAGTCTAAATAGCCCTACAATGCAGATAATGGCATTAGAATGGCAAAAGACTGTTTAGAATGTGTTT
Source organism: Notolepis coatsorum (assembly GCF_963971535.1). Lineage (NCBI taxonomy): Eukaryota > Metazoa > Chordata > Actinopteri > Aulopiformes > Paralepididae > Notolepis > Notolepis coatsorum. Next base: position 55,296 of record NW_028169455.1, on the reverse strand, counting down.
TTATTTCATTAGCGAATATCTTTTTACAAGTGCTAAATTTCAAGCCAGCAACCTTACTAAGACAGTCTAAATAGCCCTACAATGCAGATAATGGCATTAGAATGGCAAAAGACTGTTTAGAATGTGTTTTTATTTCATAAGCGAATATCTTTTTACAAGTGCTAAATTTCAAGCCAGCAACCTTACTAAGACAGTCTAAATAGCCCTTCAATGCAGATAATGGCATTAGAATGGCAAAAGACTGTTTAGAATGTGTTTTTATTTCATAAGCTAATATCTTTTTACAAGTGCTAAATTTCAAGCCTGCAACCTTACTATAGCCCTACAATGCAGATAATGGCATTAGAATGGCAAAAGACTGTTTAGAATGTGTTTTTATTTCATAAGCGAATATCTTTTTACAAGTGCTAAATTTCAAGCCTGCAACCTTACTATAGCCCTACAATGCAGATAATGGCATTAGAATGGCAAAACACTGTTTAGAATGTGTTTTTATTTCATAAGCGAATATCTTTTTACAAGTGCTAAATTTCAAGCCAGCAACCTTACTAAGACAGTCTAAATAGCCCTACAATGCAGATAATGGCATTAGAATGGCAAAAGACTGTTTAGAATGTGTTTTTATTTCATAAGCGAATATCTTTTTACAAGTGCTAAATTTCAAGCCAGCAACCTTACTAAGACAGTCTAAATAGCCCTTCAATGCAGATAATGGCATTAGAATGGCAAAAGACTGTTTAGAATGTGTTTTTATTTCATAAGCGAATATCTTTTTACAAGTGCTAAATTTCAAGCCAGCAACCTTACTAAGACAGTCTAAATAGCCCTACAATGCAGATAATGGCATTAGAATGGCAAAAGACTGTTTAGAATGTGTTTTTATTTCATAAGCGAATATCTTTTTACAAGTGCTAAATTTCAAGCCAGTAACCTTACTAAGACAGTCTAAATAGCCCTACAATGCAGATAATGGCATTAGAATGGCAAAAGACTGTTTAGAATGTGTTTTTATTTCATAAGCGAATATCTTTTTACAAGTGCTAAATTTCAAGCCAGCAACCTTACTAAGACAGTCTAAATAGCCCTTCAATGCAGATAATGGCATTAGAATGGCAAAAGACTGTTTAGAATGTGTTTTTATTTCATAAGCGAATATCTTTTTACAAGTGCTAAATTTCAAGCCAGCAACCTTACTAAGACAGTCTAAATAGCCCTACAATGCAGATAATGGCATTAGAATGGCAAAAGACTGTTTAGAATGTGTTTTTATTTCATAAGCGAATATCTTTTTACAAGTGCTAAATTTCAAGCCAGCAACCTTACTAAGACAGTCTAAATAGCCCTACAATGCAGATAATGGCATTAGAATGGCAAAAGACTGTTTAGAATGTGTTTTTATTTCATAAGCGAATATCTTTTTACAAGTGCTAAATTTCAAGCCAGCAACCTTACTAAGACAGTCTAAATAGCCCTACAATGCAGATAATGGCATTAGAATGGCAAAAGACTGTTTAGAATGTGTTTTTATTTCATAAGCGAATATCTTTTTACAAGTGCTAAATTTCAAGCCTGCAACCTTACTATAGCCCTACAATGCAGATAATGGCATTAGAATGGCAAAAGACTGTTTAGAATGTTGTTTTTATTTCATAAGCGAATATCTTTTTACAAGTGCTAAATTTCAAGCCTGCAACCTTACTAAGACAGTCTAAATAGCCCTTCAATGCAGATAATGGCATTAGAATGGCAAAAGACTGTTTAGAATGTGTTTTTATTTCATAAGCGAATATCTTTTTACAAGTGCTAAATTTCAAGCCAGCAACCTTACTAAGACAGTCTAAATAGCCCTACAATGCAGATAATGGCATTAGAATGGCAAAAGACTGTTTAGAATGTGTTTTTATTTCATAAGCGAATATCTTTTTACAAGTGCTAAATTTCAAGCCAGCAACCTTACTAAGACAGTCTAAATAGCCCTACAATGCAGATAATGGCATTAGAATGGCAAAAGACTGTTTAGAATGTGTTTTTATTTCATAAGCGAATATCTTTTTACAAGTGCTAAATTTCAAGCCAGCAACCTTACTAAGACAGTCTAAATAGCCCTACAATGCAGATAATGGCATTAGAATGGCAAAAGACTGTTTAGAATGTGTTTTTATTTCATAAGCGAATATCTTTTTACAAGTGCTAAATTTCAAGCCAGCAACCTTACTAAGACAGTCTAAATAGCCCTACAATGCAGATAATGGCATTAGAATGGCAAAAGACTGTTTAGAATGTGTTTTTATTTCATAAGCGAATATCTTTTTACAAGTGCTAAATTTCAAGCCAGTAACCTTACTAAGACAGTCTAAATAGCCCTACAATGCAGATAATGGCATTAGAATGGCAAAAGACTGTTTAGAATGTGTTTTTATTTCATAAGCGAATATCTTTTTACAAGTGCTAAATTTCAAGCCAGCAACCTTACTAAGACAGTCTAAATAGCCCTTCAATGCAGATAATGGCATTAGAATGGCAAAAGACTGTTTAGAATGTGTTTTTATTTCATAAGCGAATATCTTTTTACAAGTGCTAAATTTCAAGCCAGCAACCTTACTAAGACAGTCTAAATAGCCCTACAATGCAGATAATGGCATTAGAATGGCAAAAGACTGTTTAGAATGTGTTTTTATTTCATAAGCGAATATCTTTTTACAAGTGCTAAATTTCAAGCCAGCAACCTTACTAAGACAGTCTAAATAGCCCTACAATGCAGATAATGGCATTAGAATGGCAAAAGACTGTTTAGAATGTGTTTTTATTTCATAAGCGAATATCTTTTTACAAGTGCTAAATTTCAAGCCAGCAACCTTACTAAGACAGTCTAAATAGCCCTACAATGCAGATAATGGCATTAGAATGGCAAAAGACTGTTTAGAATGTGTTTTTATTTCATAAGCGAATATCTTTTTACAAGTGCTAAATTTCAAGCCTGCAACCTTACTATAGCCCTACAATGCAGATAATGGCATTAGAATGGCAAAAGACTGTTTAGAATGTTGTTTTTATTTCATAAGCGAATATCTTTTTACAAGTGCTAAATTTCAAGCCTGCAACCTTACTAAGACAGTCTAAATAGCCCTTCAATGCAGATAATGGCATTAGAATGGCAAAAGACTGTTTAGAATGTGTTTTTATTTCATAAGCGAATATCTTTTTACAAGTGCTAAATTTCAAGCCAGCAACCTTACTAAGACAGTCTAAATAGCCCTACAATGCAGATAATGGCATTAGAATGGCAAAAGACTGTTTAGAATGTGTTTTTATTTCATAAGCGAATATCTTTTTACAAGTGCTAAATTTCAAGCCTGCAACCTTACTATAGCCCTACAATGCAGATAATGGCATTAGAATGGCAAAACACTGTTTAGAATGTGTTTTTATTTCATAAGCGAATATCTTTTTACAAGTGCTAAATTTCAAGCCAGCAACCTTACTAAGACAGTCTAAATAGCCCTACAATGCAGATAATGGCATTAGAATGGCAAAAGACTGTTTAGAATGTGTTTTTATTTCATAAGCGAATATCTTTTTACAAGTGCTAAATTTCAAGCCAGCAACCTTACTAAGACAGTCTAAATAGCCCTTCAATGCAGATAATGGCATTAGAATGGCAAAAGACTGTTTAGAATGTGTTTTTATTTCATAAGCGAATATCTTTTTACAAGTGCTAAATTTCAAGCCAGCAACCTTACTAAGACAGTCTAAATAGCCCTACAATGCAGATAATGGCATTAGAATGGCAAAAGACTGTTTAGAATGTGTTTTTATTTCATAAGCGAATATCTTTTTACAAGTGCTAAATTTCAAGCCAGCAACCTTACTAAGACAGTCTAAATAGCCCTACAATGCAGATAATGGCATTAGAATGGCAAAAGACTGTTTAGAATGTGTTTTTATTTCATAAGCGAATATCTTTTTACAAGTGCTAAATTTCAAGCCAGCAACCTTACTAAGACAGTCTAAATAGCCCTACAATGCAGATAATGGCATTAGAATGGCAAAAGACTGTTTAGAATGTGTTTTTATTTCATAAGCGAATATCTTTTTACAAGTGCTAAATTTCAAGCCAGCAACCTTACTAAGACAGTCTAAATAGCCCTTCAATGCAGATAATGGCATTAGAATGGCAAAAGACTGTTTAGAATGTGTTTTTATTTCGTAAGCGAATATCTTTTTACAAGTGCTAAATTTCAAGCCTGCAACCTTACTATAGTCCTACAATGCAGATAATGGCATTAGAATGGCAAAACACTGTTTAGAATGTGTTTTTATTTCATAAGCGAATATCTTTTTACAAGTGCTAAATTTCAAGCCAGCAACCTTACTAAGACAGTCTAAATAGCCCTACAATGCAGATAATGGCATTAGAATGGCAAAAGACTGTTTAGAATGTGTTTTTATTTCATTAGCGAATATCTTTTTACAAGTGCTAAATTTCAAGCCAGCAACCTTACTAAGACAGTCTAAATAGCCCTACAATGCAGATAATGGCATTAGAATGGCAAAAGACTGTTTAGAATGTGTTTTTATTTCATAAGCGAATATCTTTTTACAAGTGCTAAATTTCAAGCCAGCAACCTTACTAAGACAGTCTAAATAGCCCTTCAATGCAGATAATGGCATTAGAATGGCAAAAGACTGTTTAGAATGTGTTTTTATTTCATAAGCTAATATCTTTTTACAAGTGCTAAATTTCAAGCCTGCAACCTTACTATAGCCCTACAATGCAGATAATGGCATTAGAATGGCAAAAGACTGTTTAGAATGTGTTTTTATTTCATAAGCGAATATCTTTTTACAAGTGCTAAATTTCAAGCCTGCAACCTTACTATAGCCCTACAATGCAGATAATGGCATTAGAATGGCAAAACACTGTTTAGAATGTGTTTTTATTTCATAAGCGAATATCTTTTTACAAGTGCTAAATTTCAAGCCAGCAACCTTACTAAGACAGTCTAAATAGCCCTACAATGCAGATAATGGCATTAGAATGGCAAAAGACTGTTTAGAATGTGTTTTTATTTCATAAGCGAATATCTTTTTACAAGTGCTAAATTTCAAGCCAGCAACCTTACTAAGACAGTCTAAATAGCCCTTCAATGCAGATAATGGCATTAGAATGGCAAAAGACTGTTTAGAATGTGTTTTTATTTCATAAGCGAATATCTTTTTACAAGTGCTAAATTTCAAGCCAGCAACCTTACTAAGACAGTCTAAATAGCCCTACAATGCAGATAATGGCATTAGAATGGCAAAAGACTGTTTAGAATGTGTTTTTATTTCATAAGCGAATATCTTTTTACAAGTGCTAAATTTCAAGCCAGTAACCTTACTAAGACAGTCTAAATAGCCCTACAATGCAGATAATGGCATTAGAATGGCAAAAGACTGTTTAGAATGTGTTTTTATTTCATAAGCGAATATCTTTTTACAAGTGCTAAATTTCAAGCCAGCAACCTTACTAAGACAGTCTAAATAGCCCTTCAATGCAGATAATGGCATTAGAATGGCAAAAGACTGTTTAGAATGTGTTTTTATTTCATAAGCGAATATCTTTTTACAAGTGCTAAATTTCAAGCCAGCAACCTTACTAAGACAGTCTAAATAGCCCTACAATGCAGATAATGGCATTAGAATGGCAAAAGACTGTTTAGAATGTGTTTTTATTTCATAAGCGAATATCTTTTTACAAGTGCTAAATTTCAAGCCAGCAACCTTACTAAGACAGTCTAAATAGCCCTACAATGCAGATAATGGCATTAGAATGGCAAAAGACTGTTTAGAATGTGTTTTTATTTCATAAGCGAATATCTTTTTACAAGTGCTAAATTTCAAGCCAGCAACCTTACTAAGACAGTCTAAATAGCCCTACAATGCAGATAATGGCATTAGAATGGCAAAAGACTGTTTAGAATGTGTTTTTATTTCATAAGCGAATATCTTTTTACAAGTGCTAAATTTCAAGCCTGCAACCTTACTATAGCCCTACAATGCAGATAATGGCATTAGAATGGCAAAACACTGTTTAGAATGTGTTTTTATTTCATAAGCGAATATCTTTTTACAAGTGCTAAATTTCAAGCCAGCAACCTTACTAAGACAGTCTAAATAGCCCTACAATGCAGATAATGGCATTAGAATGGCAAAAGACTGTTTAGAATGTGTTTTTATTTCATAAGCGAATATCTTTTTACAAGTGCTAAATTTCAAGCCAGCAACCTTACTAAGACAGTCTAAATAGCCCTACAATGCAGATAATGGCATTAGAATGGCAAAAGACTGTTTAGAATGTGTTTTTATTTCATAAGCGAATATCTTTTTACAAGTGCTAAATTTCAAGCCAGCAACCTTACTAAGACAGTCTAAATAGCCCTTCAATGCAGATAATGGCATTAGAATGGCAAAAGACTGTTTAGAATGTGTTTTTATTTCATAAGCGAATATCTTTTTACAAGTGCTAAATTTCAAGCCAGCAACCTTACTAAGACAGTCTAAATAGCCCTTCAATGCAGATAATGGCATTAGAATGGCAAAAGACTGTTTAGAATGTGTTTTTATTTCATAAGCGAATATCTTTTTACAAGTGCTAAATTTCAAGCCAGCAACCTTACTAAGACAGTCTAAATAGCCCTTCAATGCAGATAATGGCATTAGAATGGCAAAAGACTGTTTAGAATGTGTTTTTATTTCATAAGCGAATATCTTTTTACAAGTGCTAAATTTCAAGCCAGCAACCTTACTAAGACAGTCTAAATAGCCCTACAATGCAGATAATGGCATTAGAATGGCAAAAGACTGTTTAGAATGTGTTTTTATTTCATAAGCGAATATCTTTTTACAAGTGCTAAATTTCAAGCCAGCAACCTTACTAAGACAGTCTAAATAGCCCTACAATGCAGATAATGGCATTAGAATGGCAAAAGACTGTTTAGAATGTGTTTTTATTTCATAAGCGAATATCTTTTTACAAGTGCTAAATTTCAAGCCTGCAACCTTACTATAGCCCTACAATGCAGATAATGGCATTAGAATGGCAAAACACTGTTTAGAATGTGTTTTTATTTCATAAGCGAATATCTTTTTACAAGTGCTAAATTTCAAGCCAGCAACCTTACTAAGACAGTCTAAATAGCCCTACAATGCAGATAATGGCATTAGAATGGCAAAAGACTGTTTAGAATGTGTTTTTATTTCATAAGCGAATATCTTTTTACAAGTGCTAAATTTCAAGCCAGCAACCTTACTAAGACAGTCTAAATAGCCCTACAATGCAGATAATGGCATTAGAATGGCAAAAGACTGTTTAGAATGTGTTTTTATTTCATAAGCGAATATCTTTTTACAAGTGCTAAATTTCAAGCCAGCAACCTTACTAAGACAGTCTAAATAGCCCTTCAATGCAGATAATGGCATTAGAATGGCAAAAGACTGTTTAGAATGTGTTTTTATTTCATAAGCGAATATCTTTTTACAAGTGCTAAATTTCAAGCCAGCAACCTTACTAAGACAGTCTAAATAGCCCTTCAATGCAGATAATGGCATTATAATGGCAAAAGACTGTTTAGAATGTGTTTTTATTTCATAAGCGAATATCTTTTTACAAGTGCTAAATTTCAAGCCAGCAACCTTACTAAGACAGTCTAAATAGCCCTACAATGCAGATAATGGCATTAGAATGGCAAAAGACTGTTTAGAATGTGTTTTTATTTCATAAGCGAATATCTTTTTACAAGTGCTAAATTTCAAGCCAGCAACCTTACTAAGACAGTCTAAATAGCCCTTCAATGCAGATAATGGCATTAGAATGGCAAAAGACTGTTTAGAATGTGTTTTTATTTCGTAAGCGAATATCTTTTTACAAGTGCTAAATTTCAAGCCTGCAACCTTACTATAGTCCTACAATGCAGATAATGGCATTAGAATGGCAAAACACTGTTTAGAATGTGTTTTTATTTCATAAGCGAATATCTTTTTACAAGTGCTAAATTTCAAGCCAGCAACCTTACTAAGACAGTCTAAATAGCCCTACAATGCAGATAATGGCATTAGAATGGCAAAAGACTGTTTAGAATGTGTTTTTATTTCATTAGCGAATATCTTTTTACAAGTGCTAAATTTCAAGCCAGCAACCTTACTAAGACAGTCTAAATAGCCCTACAATGCAGATAATGGCATTAGAATGGCAAAAGACTGTTTAGAATGTGTTTTTATTTCATAAGCGAATATCTTTTTACAAGTGCTAAATTTCAAGCCAGCAACCTTACTAAGACAGTCTAAATAGCCCTTCAATGCAGATAATGGCATTAGAATGGCAAAAGACTGTTTAGAATGTGTTTTTATTTCATAAGCTAATATCTTTTTACAAGTGCTAAATTTCAAGCCTGCAACCTTACTATAGCCCTACAATGCAGATAATGGCATTAGAATGGCAAAAGACTGTTTAGAATGTGTTTTTATTTCATAAGCGAATATCTTTTTACAAGTGCTAAATTTCAAGCCTGCAACCTTACTATAGCCCTACAATGCAGATAATGGCATTAGAATGGCAAAACACTGTTTAGAATGTGTTTTTATTTCATAAGCGAATATCTTTTTACAAGTGCTAAATTTCAAGCCAGCAACCTTACTAAGACAGTCTAAATAGCCCTACAATGCAGATAATGGCATTAGAATGGCAAAAGACTGTTTAGAATGTGTTTTTATTTCATAAGCGAATATCTTTTTACAAGTGCTAAATTTCAAGCCTGCAACCTTACTATAGCCCTACAATGCAGATAATGGCATTAGAATGGCAAAAGACTGTTTAGAATGTGTTTTTATTTCATAAGCGAATATCTTTTTACAAGTGCTAAATTTCAAGCCAGCAACCTTACTAAGACAGTCTAAATAGCCCTACAATGCAGATAATGGCATTAGAATGGCAAAAGACTGTTTAGAATGTGTTTTTATTTCATAAGCGAATATCTTTTTACAAGTGCTAAATTTCAAGCCAGTAACCTTACTAAGACAGTCTAAATAGCCCTACAATGCAGATAATGGCATTAGAATGGCAAAAGACTGTTTAGAATGTGTTTTTATTTCATAAGCGAATATCTTTTTACAAGTGCTAAATTTCAAGCCAGCAACCTTACTAAGACAGTCTAAATAGCCCTTCAATGCAGATAATGGCATTAGAATGGCAAAAGACTGTTTAGAATGTGTTTTTATTTCATAAGCGAATATCTTTTTACAAGTGCTAAATTTCAAGCCAGCAACCTTACTAAGACAGTCTAAATAGCCCTACAATGCAGATAATGGCATTAGAATGGCAAAAGACTGTTTAGAATGTGTTTTTATTTCATAAGCGAATATCTTTTTACAAGTGCTAAATTTCAAGCCAGCAACCTTACTAAGACAGTCTAAATAGCCCTTCAATGCAGATAATGGCATTAGAATGGCAAAAGACTGTTTAGAATGTGTTTTTATTTCATAAGCGAATATCTTTTTACAAGTGCTAAATTTCAAGCCAGCAACCTTACTAAGACAGTCTAAATAGCCCTACAATGCAGATAATGGCATTAGAATGGCAAAAGACTGTTTAGAATGTGTTTTTATTTCATAAGCGAATATCTTTTTACAAGTGCTAAATTTCAAGCCAGCAACCTTACTAAGACAGTCTAAATAGCCCTACAATGCAGATAATGGCATTAGAATGGCAAAAGACTGTTTAGAATGTGTTTTTATTTCATAAGCGAATATCTTTTTACAAGTGCTAAATGTCAAGCCAGCAACCTTACTAAGACAGTCTAAATAGCCCTACAATGCAGATAATGGCATTAGAATGGCAAAAGACTGTTTAGAATATCTTTTTATTTCATAAGCGAATATCTTTTTACAAGTGCTAAATTTCAAGCCTGCAACCTTACTATAGCCCTACAATGCAGATAATGGCATTAGAATGGCAAAAGACTGTTTAGAATGTTGTTTTTATTTCATAAGCGAATATCTTTTTACAAGTGCTAAATTTCAAGCCTGCAACCTTACTATAACCCTACAATGCAGATAATGGCATTAGAATGGCAAAAGACTGTTTAGAATGTGTTTTTATTTCATAAGCGAATATCTTTTTACAAGTGCTAAATTTCAAGCCAGCAACCTTACTAAGACAGTCTAAATAGCCCTTCAATGCAGATAATGGCATTAGAATGGCAAAAGACTGTTTAGAATGTGTTTTTATTTCATAAGCGAATATCTTTTTACAAGTGCTAAATTTCAAGCCAGCAACCTTACTAAGACAGTCTAAATAGCCCTACAATGCAGATAATGGCATTAGAATGGCAAAAGACTGTTTAGAATGTGTTTTTATTTCATAAGCGAATATCTTTTTACAAGTGCTAAATTTCAAGCCAGCAACCTTACTAAGACAGTCTAAATAGCCCTACAATGCAGATAATGGCATTAGAATGGCAAAAGACTGTTTAGAATGTGTTTTTATTTCATAAGCGAATATCTTTTTACAAGTGCTAAATTTCAAGCCAGCAACCTTACTAAGACAGTCTAAATAGCCCTTAAATGCAGATAATGGCATTAGAATGGCAAAAGACTGTTTAGAATGTGTTTTTATTTCATAAGCGAATATCTTTTTACAAGTGCTAAATTTCAAGCCAGCAACCTTACTAAGACAGTCTAAATAGCCCTACAATGCAGATAATGGCATTAGAATGGCAAAAGACTGTTTAGAATGTGTTTTTATTTCATAAGCGAATATCTTTTTACAAGTGCTAAATTTCAAGCCTGCAACCTTACTATAGCCCTACAATGCAGATAATGGCATTAGAATGGCAAAACACTGTTTAGAATGTGTTTTTATTTCATAAGCGAATATCTTTTTACAAGTGCTAAATTTCAAGCCAGCAACCTTACTAAGACAGTCTAAATAGCCCTACAATGCAGATAATGGCATTAGAATGGCAAAAGACTGTTTAGAATGTGTTTTTATTTCATAAGCGAATATCTTTTTACAAGTGCTAAATTTCAAGCCAGCAACCTTACTAAGACAGTCTAAATAGCCCTACAATGCAGATAATGGCATTAGAATGGCAAAAGACTGTTTAGAATGTGTTTTTATTTCATAAGCGAATATCTTTTTACAAGTGCTAAATTTCAAGCCAGCAACCTTACTAAGACAGTCTAAATAGCCCTTCAATGCAGATAATGGCATTAGAATGGCAAAAGACTGTTTAGAATGTGTTTTTATTTCATAAGCGAATATCTTTTTACAAGTGCTAAATTTCAAGCCAGCAACCTTACTAAGACAGTCTAAATAGCCCTTCAATGCAGATAATGGCATTAGAATGGCAAAAGACTGTTTAGAATGTGTTTTTATTTCATAAGCGAATATCTTTTTACAAGTGCTAAATTTCAAGCCAGCAACCTTACTAAGACAGTCTAAATAGCCCTTCAATGCAGATAATGGCATTAGAATGGCAAAAGACTGTTTAGAATGTGTTTTTATTTCATAAGCGAATATCTTTTTACAAGTGCTAAATTTCAAGCCAGCAACCTTACTAAGACAGTCTAAATAGCCCTACAATGCAGATAATGGCATTAGAATGGCAAAAGACTGTTTAGAATGTGTTTTTATTTCATAAGCGAATATCTTTTTACAAGTGCTAAATTTCAAGCCAGCAACCTTACTAAGACAGTCTAAATAGCCCTACAATGCAGATAATGGCATTAGAATGGCAAAAGACTGTTTAGAATGTGTTTTTATTTCATAAGCGAATATCTTTTTACAAGTGCTAAATTTCAAGCCTGCAACCTTACTATAGCCCTACAATGCAGATAATGGCATTAGAATGGCAAAACACTGTTTAGAATGTGTTTTTATTTCATAAGCGAATATCTTTTTACAAGTGCTAAATTTCAAGCCAGCAACCTTACTAAGACAGTCTAAATAGCCCTACAATGCAGATAATGGCATTAGAATGGCAAAAGACTGTTTAGAATGTGTTTTTATTTCATAAGCGAATATCTTTTTACAAGTGCTAAATTTCAAGCCAGCAACCTTACTAAGACAGTCTAAATAGCCCTACAATGCAGATAATGGCATTAGAATGGCAAAAGACTGTTTAGAATGTGTTTTTATTTCATAAGCGAATATCTTTTTACAAGTGCTAAATTTCAAGCCAGCAACCTTACTAAGACAGTCTAAATAGCCCTTCAATGCAGATAATGGCATTAGAATGGCAAAAGACTGTTTAGAATGTGTTTTTATTTCATAAGCGAATATCTTTTTACAAGTGCTAAATTTCAAGCCAGCAACCTTACTAAGACAGTCTAAATAGCCCTTCAATGCAGATAATGGCATTATAATGGCAAAAGACTGTTTAGAATGTGTTTTTATTTCATAAGCGAATATCTTTTTACAAGTGCTAAATTTCAAGCCAGCAACCTTACTAAGACAGTCTAAATAGCCCTACAATGCAGATAATGGCATTAGAATGGCAAAAGACTGTTTAGAATGTGTTTTTATTTCATAAGCGAATATCTTTTTACAAGTGCTAAATTTCAAGCCAGCAACCTTACTAAGACAGTCTAAATAGCCCTTCAATGCAGATAATGGCATTAGAATGGCAAAAGACTGTTTAGAATGTGTTTTTATTTCGTAAGCGAATATCTTTTTACAAGTGCTAAATTTCAAGCCTGCAACCTTACTATAGCCCTACAATGCAGATAATGGCATTAGAATGGCAAAAGACTGTTTAGAATGTGTTTTTATTTCATAAGCGAATATCTTTTTACAAGTGCTAAATTTCAAGCCAGCAACCTTACTAAGACAGTCTAAATAGCCCTTCAATGCAGATAATGGCATTAGAATGGCAAAAGACTGTTTAGAATGTGTTTTTATTTCATAAGCGAATATCTTTTTACAAGTGCTAAATTTCAAGCCAGCAACCTTACTAAGACAGTCTAAATAGCCCTACAATGCAGATAATGGCATTAGAATGGCAAAAGACTGTTTAGAATGTGTTTTTATTTCATAAGCGAATATCTTTTTACAAGTGCTAAATTTCAAGCCAGCAACCTTACTAAGACAGTCTAAATAGCCCTACAATGCAGATAATGGCATTAGAATGGCAAAAGACTGTTTAGAATGTGTTTTTATTTCATAAGCGAATATCTTTTTACAAGTGCTAAATTTCAAGCCAGCAACCTTACTAAGACAGTCTAAATAGCCCTTAAATGCAGATAATGGCATTAGAATGGCAAAAGACTGTTTAGAATGTGTTTTTATTTCATAAGCGAATATCTTTTTACAAGTGCTAAATTTCAAGCCAGCAACCTTACTAAGACAGTCTAAATAGCCCTACAATGCAGATAATGGCATTAGAATGGCAAAAGACTGTTTAGAATGTGTTTTTATTTCATAAGCGAATATCTTTTTACAAGTGCTAAATTTCAAGCCTGCAACCTTACTATAGCCCTACAATGCAGATAATGGCATTAGAATGGCAAAACACTGTTTAGAATGTGTTTTTATTTCATAAGCGAATATCTTTTTACAAGTGCTAAATTTCAAGCCAGCAACCTTACTAAGACAGTCTAAATAGCCCTACAATGCAGATAATGGCATTAGAATGGCAAAAGACTGTTTAGAATGTGTTTTTATTTCATAAGCGAATATCTTTTTACAAGTGCTAAATTTCAAGCCAGCAACCTTACTAAGACAGTCTAAATAGCCCTACAATGCAGATAATGGCATTAGAATGGCAAAAGACTGTTTAGAATGTGTTTTTATTTCATAAGCGAATATCTTTTTACAAGTGCTAAATTTCAAGCCAGCAACCTTACTAAGACAGTCTAAATAGCCCTTCAATGCAGATAATGGCATTAGAATGGCAAAAGACTGTTTAGAATGTGTTTTTATTTCATAAGCGAATATCTTTTTACAAGTGCTAAATTTCAAGCCAGCAACCTTACTAAGACAGTCTAAATAGCCCTTCAATGCAGATAATGGCATTAGAATGGCAAAAGACTGTTTAGAATGTGTTTTTATTTCATAAGCGAATATCTTTTTACAAGTGCTAAATTTCAAGCCAGCAACCTTACTAAGACAGTCTAAATAGCCCTTCAATGCAGATAATGGCATTAGAATGGCAAAAGACTGTTTAGAATGTGTTTTTATTTCATAAGCGAATATCTTTTTACAAGTGCTAAATTTCAAGCCAGCAACCTTACTAAGACAGTCTAAATAGCCCTACAATGCAGATAATGGCATTAGAATGGCAAAAGACTGTTTAGAATGTGTTTTTATTTCATAAGCGAATATCTTTTTACAAGTGCTAAATTTCAAGCCAGCAACCTTACTAAGACAGTCTAAATAGCCCTACAATGCAGATAATGGCATTAGAATGGCAAAAGACTGTTTAGAATGTGTTTTTATTTCATAAGCGAATATCTTTTTACAAGTGCTAAATTTCAAGCCTGCAACCTTACTATAGCCCTACAATGCAGATAATGGCATTAGAATGGCAAAACACTGTTTAGAATGTGTTTTTATTTCATAAGCGAATATCTTTTTACAAGTGCTAAATTTCAAGCCAGCAACCTTACTAAGACAGTCTAAATAGCCCTACAATGCAGATAATGGCATTAGAATGGCAAAAGACTGTTTAGAATGTGTTTTTATTTCATAAGCGAATATCTTTTTACAAGTGCTAAATTTCAAGCCAGCAACCTTACTAAGACAGTCTAAATAGCCCTACAATGCAGATAATGGCATTAGAATGGCAAAAGACTGTTTAGAATGTGTTTTTATTTCATAAGCGAATATCTTTTTACAAGTGCTAAATTTCAAGCCAGCAACCTTACTAAGACAGTCTAAATAGCCCTTCAATGCAGATAATGGCATTAGAATGGCAAAAGACTGTTTAGAATGTGTTTTTATTTCATAAGCGAATATCTTTTTACAAGTGCTAAATTTCAAGCCAGCAACCTTACTAAGACAGTCTAAATAGCCCTTCAATGCAGATAATGGCATTATAATGGCAAAAGACTGTTTAGAATGTGTTTTTATTTCATAAGCGAATATCTTTTTACAAGTGCTAAATTTCAAGCCAGCAACCTTACTAAGACAGTCTAAATAGCCCTACAATGCAGATAATGGCATTAGAATGGCAAAAGACTGTTTAGAATGTGTTTTTATTTCATAAGCGAATATCTTTTTACAAGTGCTAAATTTCAAGCCAGCAACCTTACTAAGACAGTCTAAATAGCCCTTCAATGCAGATAATGGCATTAGAATGGCAAAAGACTGTTTAGAATGTGTTTTTATTTCGTAAGCGAATATCTTTTTACAAGTGCTAAATTTCAAGCCTGCAACCTTACTATAGTCCTACAATGCAGATAATGGCATTAGAATGGCAAAACACTGTTTAGAATGTGTTTTTATTTCATAAGCGAATATCTTTTTACAAGTGCTAAATTTCAAGCCAGCAACCTTACTAAGACAGTCTAAATAGCCCTACAATGCAGATAATGGCATTAGAATGGCAAAAGACTGTTTAGAATGTGTTTTTATTTCATTAGCGAATATCTTTTTACAAGTGCTAAATTTCAAGCCAGCAACCTTACTAAGACAGTCTAAATAGCCCTACAATGCAGATAATGGCATTAGAATGGCAAAAGACTGTTTAGAATGTGTTTTTATTTCATAAGCGAATATCTTTTTACAAGTGCTAAATTTCAAGCCAGCAACCTTACTAAGACAGTCTAAATAGCCCTTCAATGCAGATAATGGCATTAGAATGGCAAAAGACTGTTTAGAATGTGTTTTTATTTCATAAGCTAATATCTTTTTACAAGTGCTAAATTTCAAGCCTGCAACCTTACTATAGCCCTACAATGCAGATAATGGCATTAGAATGGCAAAAGACTGTTTAGAATGTGTTTTTATTTCATAAGCGAATATCTTTTTACAAGTGCTAAATTTCAAGCCTGCAACCTTACTATAGCCCTACAATGCAGATAATGGCATTAGAATGGCAAAACACTGTTTAGAATGTGTTTTTATTTCATAAGCGAATATCTTTTTACAAGTGCTAAATTTCAAGCCAGCAACCTTACTAAGACAGTCTAAATAGCCCTACAATGCAGATAATGGCATTAGAATGGCAAAAGACTGTTTAGAATGTGTTTTTATTTCATAAGCGAATATCTTTTTACAAGTGCTAAATTTCAAGCCAGCAACCTTACTAAGACAGTCTAAATAGCCCTTCAATGCAGATAATGGCATTAGAATGGCAAAAGACTGTTTAGAATGTGTTTTTATTTCATAAGCGAATATCTTTTTACAAGTGCTAAATTTCAAGCCAGCAACCTTACTAAGACAGTCTAAATAGCCCTACAATGCAGATAATGGCATTAGAATGGCAAAAGACTGTTTAGAATGTGTTTTTATTTCATAAGCGAATATCTTTTTACAAGTGCTAAATTTCAAGCCTGCAACCTTACTATAGCCCTACAATGCAGATAATGGCATTAGAATGGCAAAAGACTGTTTAGAATGTTGTTTTTATTTCATAAGCGAATATCTTTTTACAAGTGCTAAATTTCAAGCCTGCAACCTTACTATAACCCTACAATGCAGATAATGGCATTAGAATGGCAAAAGACTGTTTAGAATGTGTTTTTATTTCATAAGCGAATATCTTTTTACAAGTGCTAAATTTCAAGCCAGCAACCTTACTAAGACAGTCTAAATAGCCCTTCAATGCAGATAATGGCATTAGAATGGCAAAAGACTGTTTAGAATGTGTTTTTATTTCATAAGCGAATATCTTTTTACAAGTGCTAAATTTCAAGCCAGCAACCTTACTAAGACAGTCTAAATAGCCCTACAATGCAGATAATGGCATTAGAATGGCAAAAGACTGTTTAGAATGTGTTTTTATTTCATAAGCGAATATCTTTTTACAAGTGCTAAATTTCAAGCCAGCAACCTTACTAAGACAGTCTAAATAGCCCTACAATGCAGATAATGGCATTAGAATGGCAAAAGACTGTTTAGAATGTGTTTTTATTTCATAAGCGAATATCTTTTTACAAGTGCTAAATTTCAAGCCAGCAACCTTACTAAGACAGTCTAAATAGCCCTTAAATGCAGATAATGGCATTAGAATGGCAAAAGACTGTTTAGAATGTGTTTTTATTTCATAAGCGAATATCTTTTTACAAGTGCTAAATTTCAAGCCAGCAACCTTACTAAGACAGTCTAAATAGCCCTACAATGCAGATAATGGCATTAGAATGGCAAAAGACTGTTTAGAATGTGTTTTTATTTCATAAGCGAATATCTTTTTACAAGTGCTAAATTTCAAGCCTGCAACCTTACTATAGCCCTACAATGCAGATAATGGCATTAGAATGGCAAAACACTGTTTAGAATGTGTTTTTATTTCATAAGCGAATATCTTTTTACAAGTGCTAAATTTCAAGCCAGCAACCTTACTAAGACAGTCTAAATAGCCCTACAATGCAGATAATGGCATTAGAATGGCAAAAGACTGTTTAGAATGTGTTTTTATTTCATAAGCGAATATCTTTTTACAAGTGCTAAATTTCAAGCCAGCAACCTTACTAAGACAGTCTAAATAGCCCTACAATGCAGATAATGGCATTAGAATGGCAAAAGACTGTTTAGAATGTGTTTTTATTTCATAAGCGAATATCTTTTTACAAGTGCTAAATTTCAAGCCAGCAACCTTACTAAGACAGTCTAAATAGCCCTTCAATGCAGATAATGGCATTAGAATGGCAAAAGACTGTTTAGAATGTGTTTTTATTTCATAAGCGAATATCTTTTTACAAGTGCTAAATTTCAAGCCAGCAACCTTACTAAGACAGTCTAAATAGCCCTTCAATGCAGATAATGGCATTAGAATGGCAAAAGACTGTTTAGAATGTGTTTTTATTTCATAAGCGAATATCTTTTTACAAGTGCTAAATTTCAAGCCAGCAACCTTACTAAGACAGTCTAAATAGCCCTTCAATGCAGATAATGGCATTAGAATGGCAAAAGACTGTTTAGAATGTGTTTTTATTTCATAAGCGAATATCTTTTTACAAGTGCTAAATTTCAAGCCAGCAACCTTACTAAGACAGTCTAAATAGCCCTACAATGCAGATAATGGCATTAGAATGGCAAAAGACTGTTTAGAATGTGTTTTTATTTCATAAGCGAATATCTTTTTACAAGTGCTAAAATTCAAGCCAGCAACCTTACTAAGACAGTCTAAATAGCCCTACAATGCAGATAATGGCATTAGAATGGCAAAAGACTGTTTAGAATGTGTTTTTATTTCATAAGCGAATATCTTTTTACAAGTGCTAAATTTCAAGCCTGCAACCTTACTATAGCCCTACAATGCAGATAATGGCATTAGAATGGCAAAAGACTGTTTAGAATGTGTTTTTATTTCATAAGCGAATATCTTTTTACAAGTGCTAAATTTCAAGCCTGCAACCTTACTATAGCCCTACAATGCAGATAATGGCATTAGAATGGCAAAAGACTGTTTAGAATGTTGTTTTTATTTCATAAGCGAATATCTTTTTACAAGTGCTAAATTTCAAGCCTGCAACCTTACTATAGCCCTACAATGCAGATAATGGCATTAGAATGGCAAAAGACTGTTTAGAATGTGTTTTTATTTCATAAGCGAATATCTTTTTACAAGTGCTAAATTTCAAGCCAGCAACCTTACTAAGACAGTCTAAATAGCCCTTCAATGCAGATAATGGCATTAGAATGGCAAAAGACTGTTTAGAATGTGTTTTTATTTCATAAGCGAATATCTTTTTACAAGTGCTAAATTTCAAGCCAGCAACCTTACTAAGACAGTCTAAATAGCCCTTCAATGCAGATAATGGCATTAGAATGGCAAAAGACTGTTTAGAATGTGTTTTTATTTCATAAGCGAATATCTTTTTACAAGTGCTAAATTTCAAGCCAGCAACCTTACTAAGACAGTCTAAATAGCCCTACAATGCAGATAATGGCATTAGAATGGCAAAAGACTGTTTAGAATGTGTTTTTATTTCATAAGCGAATATCTTTTTACAAGTGCTAAATTTCAAGCCAGCAACCTCTTACTAAGACAGTCTAAATAGCCCTACAATGCAGATAATGGCATTAGAATGGCAAAAGACTGTTTAGAATGTGTTTTTATTTCATAAGCGAATATCTTTTTACAAGTGCTAAATTTCAAGCCTGCAACCTTACTATAGCCCTACAATGCAGATAATGGCATTAGAATGGCAAAACACTGTTTAGAATGTGTTTTTATTTCATAAGCGAATATCTTTTTACAAGTGCTAAATTTCAAGCCAGCAACCTTACTAAGACAGTCTAAATAGCCCTACAATGCAGATAATGGCATTAGAATGGCAAAAGACTGTTTAGAATGTGTTTTTATTTCATAAGCGAATATCTTTTTACAAGTGCTAAATTTCAAGCCAGCAACCTTACTAAGACAGTCTAAATAGCCCTTCAATGCAGATAATGGCATTAGAATGGCAAAAGACTGTTTAGAATGTGTTTTTATTTCGTAAGCGAATATCTTTTTACAAGTGCTAAATTTCAAGCCTGCAACCTTACTATAGTCCTACAATGCAGATAATGGCATTAGAATGGCAAAACACTGTTTAGAATGTGTTTTTATTTCATAAGCGAATATCTTTTTACAAGTGCTAAATTTCAAGCCAGCAACCTTACTAAGACAGTCTAAATAGCCCTACAATGCAGATAATGGCATTAGAATGGCAAAAGACTGTTTAGAATGTGTTTTTATTTCATAAGCGAATATCTTTTTACAAGTGCTAAATTTCAAGCCAGCAACCTTACTAAGACAGTCTAAATAGCCCTTCAATGCAGATAATGGCATTAGAATGGCAAAAGACTGTTTAGAATGTGTTTTTATTTCATAAGCGAATATCTTTTTACAAGTGCTAAATTTCAAGCCTGCAACCTTACTATAGCCCTACAATGCAGATAATGGCATTAGAATGGCAAAAGACTGTTTAGAATGTGTTTTTATTTCATAAGCGAATATCTTTTTACAAGTGCTAAATTTCAAGCCTGCAACCTTACTATAGCCCTACAATGCAGATAATGGCATTAGAATGGCAAAACACTGTTTAGAATGTGTTTTTATTTCATAAGCGAATATCTTTTTACAAGTGCTAAATTTCAAGCCAGCAACCTTACTAAGACAGTCTAAATAGCCCTACAATGCAGATAATGGCATTAGAATGGCAAAAGACTGTTTAGAATGTGTTTTTATTTCATAAGCGAATATCTTTTTACAAGTGCTAAATTTCAAGCCAGCAACCTTACTAAGACAGTCTAAATAGCCCTTCAATGCAGATAATGGCATTAGAATGGCAAAAGACTGTTTAGAATGTGTTTTTATTTCATAAGCGAATATCTTTTTACAAGTGCTAAATTTCAAGCCAGCAACCTTACTAAGACAGTCTAAATAGCCCTACAATGCAGATAATGGCATTAGAATGGCAAAAGACTGTTTAGAATGTGTTTTTATTTCATAAGCGAATATCTTTTTACAAGTGCTAAATTTCAAGCCAGCAACCTTACTAAGACAGTCTAAATAGCCCTTCAATGCAGATAATGGCATTAGAATGGCAAAAGACTGTTTAGAATGTGTTTTTATTTCATAAGCGAATATCTTTTTACAAGTGCTAAATTTCAAGCCAGCAACCTTACTAAGACAGTCTAAATAGCCCTACAATGCAGATAATGGCATTAGAATGGCAAAAGACTGTTTAGAATGTGTTTTTATTTCATAAGCGAATATCTTTTTACAAGTGCTAAATTTCAAGCCAGCAACCTTACTAAGACAGTCTAAATAGCCCTACAATGCAGATAATGGCATTAGAATGGCAAAAGACTGTTTAGAATGTGTTTTTATTTCATAAGCGAATATCTTTTTACAAGTGCTAAATTTCAAGCCAGCAACCTTACTAAGACAGTCTAAATAGCCCTACAATGCAGATAATGGCATTAGAATGGCAAAAGACTGTTTAGAATGTGTTTTTATTTCATAAGCGAATATCTTTTTACAAGTGCTAAATTTCAAGCCTGCAACCTTACTATAGCCCTACAATGCAGATAATGGCATTAGAATGGCAAAAGACTGTTTAGAATGTTGTTTTTATTTCATAAGCGAATATCTTTTTACAAGTGCTAAATTTCAAGCCTGCAACCTTACTATAGCCCTACAATGCAGATAATGGCATTAGAATGGCAAAAGACTGTTTAGAATGTGTTTTTATTTCATAAGCGAATATCTTTTTACAAGTGCTAAATTTCAAGCCAGCAACCTTACTAAGACAGTCTAAATAGCCCTTCAATGCAGATAATGGCATTAGAATGGCAAAAGACTGTTTAGAATGTGTTTTTATTTCATAAGCGAATATCTTTTTACAAGTGCTAAATTTCAAGCCAGCAACCTTACTAAGACAGTCTAAATAGCCCTTCAATGCAGATAATGGCATTAGAATGGCAAAAGACTGTTTAGAATGTGTTTTTATTTCATAAGCGAATATCTTTTTACAAGTGCTAAATTTCAAGCCAGCAACCTTACTAAGACAGTCTAAATAGCCCTACAATGCAGATAATGGCATTAGAATGGCAAAAGACTGTTTAGAATGTGTTTTTATTTCATAAGCGAATATCTTTTTACAAGTGCTAAATTTCAAGCCAGCAACCTTACTAAGACAGTCTAAATAGCCCTACAATGCAGATAATGGCATTAGAATGGCAAAAGACTGTTTAGAATGTGTTTTTATTTCATAAGCGAATATCTTTACAAGTGCTAAATTTCAAGCCTGCAACCTTACTATAGCCCTACAATGCAGATAATGGCATTAGAATGGCAAAACACTGTTTAGAATGTGTTTTTATTTCATAAGCGAATATCTTTTTACAAGTGCTAAATTTCAAGCCAGCAACCTTACTAAGACAGTCTAAATAGCCCTACAATGCAGATAATGGCATTAGAATGGCAAAAGACTGTTTAGAATGTGTTTTTATTTCATAAGCGAATATCTTTTTACAAGTGCTAAATTTCAAGCCTGCAACCTTACTATAGCCCTACAATGCAGATAATGGCATTAGAATGGCAAAACACTGTTTAGAATGTGTTTTTATTTCATAAGCGAATATCTTTTTACAAGTGCTAAATTTCAAGCCAGCAACCTTACTAAGACAGTCTAAATAGCCCTACAATGCAGATAATGGCATTAGAATGGCAAAAGACTGTTTAGAATGTGTTTTTATTTCATAAGCGAATATCTTTTTACAAGTGCTAAATTTCAAGCCAGCAACCTTACTAAGACAGTCTAAATAGCCCTACAATGCAGATAATGGCATTAGAATGGCAAAAGACTGTTTAGAATGTGTTTTTATTTCATAAGCGAATATCTTTTTACAAGTGCTAAATTTCAAGCCAGCAACCTTACTAAGACAGTCTAAATAGCCCTTCAATGCAGATAATGGCATTAGAATGGCAAAAGACTGTTTAGAATGTGTTTTTATTTCATAAGCGAATATCTTTTTACAAGTGCTAAATTTCAAGCCAGCAACCTTACTAAGACAGTCTAAATAGCCCTTAAATGCAGATAATGGCATTAGAATGGCAAAAGACTGTTTAGAATGTGTTTTTATTTCATAAGCGAATATCTTTTTACAAGTGCTAAATTTCAAGCCAGCAACCTTACTAAGACAGTCTAAATAGCCCTACAATGCAGATAATGGCATTAGAATGGCAAAAGACTGTTTAGAATGTGTTTTTATTTCATAAGCGAATATCTTTTTACAAGTGCTAAATTTCAAGCCTGCAACCTTACTATAGCCCTACAATGCAGATAATGGCATTAGAATGGCAAAACACTGTTTAGAATGTGTTTTTATTTCATAAGCGAATATCTTTTTACAAGTGCTAAATTTCAAGCCAGCAACCTTACTAAGACAGTCTAAATAGCCCTACAATGCAGATAATGGCATTAGAATGGCAAAAGACTGTTTAGAATGTGTTTTTATTTCATAAGCGAATATCTTTTTACAAGTGCTAAATTTCAAGCCAGCAACCTTACTAAGACAGTCTAAATAGCCCTACAATGCAGATAATGGCATTAGAATGGCAAAAGACTGTTTAGAATGTGTTTTTATTTCATAAGCGAATATCTTTTTACAAGTGCTAAATTTCAAGCCTGCAACCTTACTATAGCCCTACAATGCAGATAATGGCATTAGAATGGCAAAAGACTGTTTAGAATGTTGTTTTTATTTCATAAGCGAATATCTTTTTACAAGTGCTAAATTTCAAGCCTGCAACCTTACTATAGCCCTACAATGCAGATAATGGCATTAGAATGGCAAAAGACTGTTTAGAATGTGTTTTTATTTCATAAGCGAATATCTTTTTACAAGTGCTAAATTTCAAGCCAGCAACCTTACTAAGACAGTCTAAATAGCCCTTCAATGCAGATAATGGCATTAGAATGGCAAAAGACTGTTTAGAATGTGTTTTTATTTCATAAGCGAATATCTTTTTACAAGTGCTAAATTTCAAGCCAGCAACCTTACTAAGACAGTCTAAATAGCCCTTCAATGCAGATAATGGCATTAGAATGGCAAAAGACTGTTTAGAATGTGTTTTTATTTCATAAGCGAATATCTTTTTACAAGTGCTAAATTTCAAGCCAGCAACCTTACTAAGACAGTCTAAATAGCCCTACAATGCAGATAATGGCATTAGAATGGCAAAAGACTGTTTAGAATGTGTTTTTATTTCATAAGCGAATATCTTTTTACAAGTGCTAAATTTCAAGCCAGCAACCTTACTAAGACAGTCTAAATAGCCCTACAATGCAGATAATGGCATTAGAATGGCAAAAGACTGTTTAGAATGTGTTTTTATTTCATAAGCGAATATCTTTTTACAAGTGCTAAATTTCAAGCCTGCAACCTTACTATAGCCCTACAATGCAGATAATGGCATTAGAATGGCAAAACACTGTTTAGAATGTGTTTTTATTTCATAAGCGAATATCTTTTTACAAGTGCTAAATTTCAAGCCAGCAACCTTACTAAGACAGTCTAAATAGCCCTACAATGCAGATAATGGCATTAGAATGGCAAAAGACTGTTTAGAATGTGTTTTTATTTCATAAGCGAATATCTTTTTACAAGTGCTAAATTTCAAGCCTGCAACCTTACTATAGCCCTACAATGCAGATAATGGCATTAGAATGGCAAAACACTGTTTAGAATGTGTTTTTATTTCATAAGCGAATATCTTTTTACAAGTGCTAAATTTCAAGCCAGCAACCTTACTAAGACAGTCTAAATAGCCCTACAATGCAGATAATGGCATTAGAATGGCAAAAGACTGTTTAGAATGTGTTTTTATTTCATAAGCGAATATCTTTTTACAAGTGCTAAATTTCAAGCCAGCAACCTTACTAAGACAGTCTAAATAGCCCTACAATGCAGATAATGGCATTAGAATGGCAAAAGACTGTTTAGAATGTGTTTTTATTTCATAAGCGAATATCTTTTTACAAGTGCTAAATTTCAAGCCAGCAACCTTACTAAGACAGTCTAAATAGCCCTTCAATGCAGATAATGGCATTAGAATGGCAAAAGACTGTTTAGAATGTGTTTTTATTTCATAAGCGAATATCTTTTTACAAGTGCTAAATTTCAAGCCAGCAACCTTACTAAGACAGTCTAAATAGCCCTTAAATGCAGATAATGGCATTAGAATGGCAAAAGACTGTTTAGAATGTGTTTTTATTTCATAAGCGAATATCTTTTTACAAGTGCTAAATTTCAAGCCAGCAACCTTACTAAGACAGTCTAAATAGCCCTACAATGCAGATAATGGCATTAGAATGGCAAAAGACTGTTTAGAATGTGTTTATTTCATAAGCGAATATCTTTTTACAAGTGCTAAATTTCAAGCCTGCAACCTTACTATAGCCCTACAATGCAGATAATGGCATTAGAATGGCAAAACACTGTTTAGAATGTGTTTTTATTTCATAAGCGAATATCTTTTTACAAGTGCTAAATTTCAAGCCAGCAACCTTACTAAGACAGTCTAAATAGCCCTACAATGCAGATAATGGCATTAGAATGGCAAAAGACTGTTTAGAATGTGTTTTTATTTCATAAGCGAATATCTTTTTACAAGTGCTAAATTTCAAGCCAGCAACCTTACTAAGACAGTCTAAATAGCCCTACAATGCAGATAATGGCATTAGAATGGCAAAAGACTGTTTAGAATGTGTTTTTATTTCATAAGCGAATATCTTTTTACAAGTGCTAAATTTCAAGCCAGCAACCTTACTAAGACAGTCTAAATAGCCCTTCAATGCAGATAATGGCATTAGAATGGCAAAAGACTGTTTAGAATGTGTTTTTATTTCATAAGCGAATATCTTTTTACAAGTGCTAAATTTCAAGCCAGCAACCTTACTAAGACAGTCTAAATAGCCCTTCAATGCAGATAATGGCATTAGAATGGCAAAAGACTGTTTAGAATGTGTTTTTATTTCATAAGCGAATATCTTTTTACAAGTGCTAAATTTCAAGCCAGCAACCTTACTAAGACAGTCTAAATAGCCCTTCAATGCAGATAATGGCATTAGAATGGCAAAAGACTGTTTAGAATGTGTTTTTATTTCATAAGCGAATATCTTTTTACAAGTGCTAAATTTCAAGCCAGCAACCTTACTAAGACAGTCTAAATAGCCCTACAATGCAGATAATGGCATTAGAATGGCAAAAGACTGTTTAGAATGTGTTTTTATTTCATAAGCGAATATCTTTTTACAAGTGCTAAATTTCAAGCCTGCAACCTTACTATAGCCCTACAATGCAGATAATGGCATTAGAATGGCAAAACACTGTTTAGAATGTGTTTTTATTTCATAAGCGAATATCTTTTTACAAGTGCTAAATTTCAAGCCAGCAACCTTACTAAGACAGTCTAAATAGCCCTACAATGCAGATAATGGCATTAGAATGGCAAAAGACTGTTTAGAATGTGTTTTTATTTCATAAGCGAATATCTTTTTACAAGTGCTAAATTTCAAGCCAGCAACCTTACTAAGACAGTCTAAATAGCCCTTCAATGCAGATAATGGCATTAGAATGGCAAAAGACTGTTTAGAATGTGTTTTTATTTCATAAGCGAATATCTTTTTACAAGTGCTAAATTTCAAGCCAGCAACCTTACTAAGACAGTCTAAATAGCCCTACAATGCAGATAATGGCATTAGAATGGCAAAAGACTGTTTAGAATGTGTTTTTATTTCATAAGCGAATATCTTTTTACAAGTGCTAAATTTCAAGCCAGCAACCTTACTAAGACAGTCTAAATAGCCCTACAATGCAGATAATGGCATTAGAATGGCAAAAGACTGTTTAGAATGTGTTTTTATTTCATAAGCGAATATCTTTTTACAAGTGCTAAATTTCAAGCCAGCAACCTTACTAAGACAGTCTAAATAGCCCTTCAATGCAGATAATGGCATTAGAATGGCAAAAGACTGTTTAGAATGTGTTTTTATTTCATAAGCGAATATCTTTTTACAAGTGCTAAATTTCAAGCCAGCAACCTTACTAAGACAGTCTAAATAGCCCTACAATGCAGATAATGGCATTAGAATGGCAAAAGACTGTTTAGAATGTGTTTTTATTTCATAAGCGAATATCTTTTTACAAGTGCTAAATTTCAAGCCAGCAACCTTACTAAGACAGTCTAAATAGCCCTACAATGCAGATAATGGCATTAGAATGGCAAAAGACTGTTTAGAATGTGTTTTTATTTCATAAGCGAATATCTTTTTACAAGTGCTAAATTTCAAGCCAGCAACCTTACTAAGACAGTCTAAATAGCCCTACAATGCAGATAATGGCATTAGAATGGCAAAAGACTGTTTAGAATGTGTTTTTATTTCATAAGCGAATATCTTTTTACAAGTGCTAAATTTCAAGCCTGCAACCTTACTATAGCCCTACAATGCAGATAATGGCATTAGAATGGCAAAAGACTGTTTAGAATGTTGTTTTTATTTCATAAGCGAATATCTTTTTACAAGTGCTAAATTTCAAGCCTGCAACCTTACTATAGCCCTACAATGCAGATAATGGCATTAGAATGGCAAAAGACTGTTTAGAATGTGTTTTTATTTCATAAGCGAATATCTTTTTACAAGTGCTAAATTTCAAGCCTGCAACCTTACTATAGCCCTACAATGCAGATAATGGCATTAGAATGGCAAAACACTGTTTAGAATGTGTTTTTATTTCATAAGCGAATATCTTTTTACAAGTGCTAAATTTCAAGCCAGCAACCTTACTAAGACAGTCTAAATAGCCCTACAATGCAGATAATGGCATTAGAATGGCAAAAGACTGTTTAGAATGTGTTTTTATTTCATAAGCGAATATCTTTTTACAAGTGCTAAATTTCAAGCCAGCAACCTTACTAAGACAGTCTAAATAGCCCTACAATGCAGATAATGGCATTAGAATGGCAAAAGACTGTTTAGAATGTGTTTTTATTTCATAAGCGAATATCTTTTTACAAGTGCTAAATTTCAAGCCAGCAACCTTACTAAGACAGTCTAAATAGCCCTTCAATGCAGATAATGGCATTAGAATGGCAAAAGACTGTTTAGAATGTGTTTTTATTTCATAAGCGAATATCTTTTTACAAGTGCTAAATTTCAAGCCAGCAACCTTACTAAGACAGTCTAAATAGCCCTTCAATGCAGATAATGGCATTAGAATGGCAAAAGACTGTTTAGAATGTGTTTTTATTTCATAAGCGAATATCTTTTTACAAGTGCTAAATTTCAAGCCAGCAACCTTACTAAGACAGTCTAAATAGCCCTACAATGCAGATAATGGCATTAGAATGGCAAAAGACTGTTTAGAATGTGTTTTTATTTCATAAGCGAATATCTTTTTACAAGTGCTAAATTTCAAGCCTGCAACCTTACTATAGCCCTACAATGCAGATAATGGCATTAGAATGGCAAAACACTGTTTAGAATGTGTTTTTATTTCATAAGCGAATATCTTTTTACAAGTGCTAAATTTCAAGCCAGCAACCTTACTAAGACAGTCTAAATAGCCCTACAATGCAGATAATGGCATTAGAATGGCAAAAGACTGTTTAGAATGTGTTTTTATTTCATAAGCGAATATCTTTTTACAAGTGCTAAATTTCAAGCCAGCAACCTTACTAAGACAGTCTAAATAGCCCTTCAATGCAGATAATGGCATTAGAATGGCAAAAGACTGTTTAGAATGTGTTTTTATTTCATAAGCGAATATCTTTTTACAAGTGCTAAATTTCAAGCCAGCAACCTTACTAAGACAGTCTAAATAGCCCTACAATGCAGATAATGGCATTAGAATGGCAAAAGACTGTTTAGAATGTGTTTTTATTTCATAAGCGAATATCTTTTTACAAGTGCTAAATTTCAAGCCAGCAACCTTACTAAGACAGTCTAAATAGCCCTACAATGCAGATAATGGCATTAGAATGGCAAAAGACTGTTTAGAATGTGTTTTTATTTCATAAGCGAATATCTTTTTACAAGTGCTAAATTTCAAGCCAGCAACCTTACTAAGACAGTCTAAATAGCCCTTCAATGCAGATAATGGCATTAGAATGGCAAAAGACTGTTTAGAATGTGTTTTTATTTCATAAGCGAATATCTTTTTACAAGTGCTAAATTTCAAGCCAGCAACCTTACTAAGACAGTCTAAATAGCCCTACAATGCAGATAATGGCATTAGAATGGCAAAAGACTGTTTAGAATGTGTTTTTATTTCATAAGCGAATATCTTTTTACAAGTGCTAAATTTCAAGCCAGCAACCTTACTAAGACAGTCTAAATAGCCCTACAATGCAGATAATGGCATTAGAATGGCAAAAGACTGTTTAGAATGTGTTTTTATTTCATAAGCGAATATCTTTTTACAAGTGCTAAATTTCAAGCCAGCAACCTTACTAAGACAGTCTAAATAGCCCTACAATGCAGATAATGGCATTAGAATGGCAAAAGACTGTTTAGAATGTGTTTTTATTTCATAAGCGAATATCTTTTTACAAGTGCTAAATTTCAAGCCTGCAACCTTACTATAGCCCTACAATGCAGATAATGGCATTAGAATGGCAAAAGACTGTTTAGAATGTTGTTTTTATTTCATAAGCGAATATCTTTTTACAAGTGCTAAATTTCAAGCCTGCAACCTTACTATAGCCCTACAATGCAGATAATGGCATTAGAATGGCAAAAGACTGTTTAGAATGTGTTTTTATTTCATAAGCGAATATCTTTTTACAAGTGCTAAATTTCAAGCCAGCAACCTTACTAAGACAGTCTAAATAGCCCTTCAATGCAGATAATGGCATTAGAATGGCAAAAGACTGTTTAGAATGTGTTTTTATTTCATAAGCGAATATCTTTTTACAAGTGCTAAATTTCAAGCCAGCAACCTTACTAAGACAGTCTAAATAGCCCTTCAATGCAGATAATGGCATTAGAATGGCAAAAGACTGTTTAGAATGTGTTTTTATTTCATAAGCGAATATCTTTTTACAAGTGCTAAATTTCAAGCCAGCAACCTTACTAAGACAGTCTAAATAGCCCTACAATGCAGATAATGGCATTAGAATGGCAAAAGACTGTTTAGAATGTGTTTTTATTTCATAAGCGAATATCTTTTTACAAGTGCTAAATTTCAAGCCAGCAACCTTACTAAGACAGTCTAAATAGCCCTACAATGCAGATAATGGCATTAGAATGGCAAAAGACTGTTTAGAATGTGTTTTTATTTCATAAGCGAATATCTTTTTACAAGTGCTAAATTTCAAGCCTGCAACCTTACTATAGCCCTACAATGCAGATAATGGCATTAGAATGGCAAAACACTGTTTAGAATGTGTTTTTATTTCATAAGCGAATATCTTTTTACAAGTGCTAAATTTCAAGCCAGCAACCTTACTAAGACAGTCTAAATAGCCCTACAATGCAGATAATGGCATTAGAATGGCAAAAGACTGTTTAGAATGTGTTTTTATTTCATAAGCGAATATCTTTTTACAAGTGCTAAATTTCAAGCCTGCAACCTTACTATAGCCCTACAATGCAGATAATGGCATTAGAATGGCAAAACACTGTTTAGAATGTGTTTTTATTTCATAAGCGAATATCTTTTTACAAGTGCTAAATTTCAAGCCAGCAACCTTACTAAGACAGTCTAAATAGCCCTACAATGCAGATAATGGCATTAGAATGGCAAAAGACTGTTTAGAATGTGTTTTTATTTCATAAGCGAATATCTTTTTACAAGTGCTAAATTTCAAGCCAGCAACCTTACTAAGACAGTCTAAATAGCCCTACAATGCAGATAATGGCATTAGAATGGCAAAAGACTGTTTAGAATGTGTTTTTATTTCATAAGCGAATATCTTTTTACAAGTGCTAAATTTCAAGCCAGCAACCTTACTAAGACAGTCTAAATAGCCCTTCAATGCAGATAATGGCATTAGAATGGCAAAAGACTGTTTAGAATGTGTTTTTATTTCATAAGCGAATATCTTTTTACAAGTGCTAAATTTCAAGCCAGCAACCTTACTAAGACAGTCTAAATAGCCCTTAAATGCAGATAATGGCATTAGAATGGCAAAAGACTGTTTAGAATGTGTTTTTATTTCATAAGCGAATATCTTTTTACAAGTGCTAAATTTCAAGCCAGCAACCTTACTAAGACAGTCTAAATAGCCCTACAATGCAGATAATGGCATTAGAATGGCAAAAGACTGTTTAGAATGTGTTTTTATTTCATAAGCGAATATCTTTTTACAAGTGCTAAATTTCAAGCCTGCAACCTTACTATAGCCCTACAATGCAGATAATGGCATTAGAATGGCAAAACACTGTTTAGAATGTGTTTTTATTTCATAAGCGAATATCTTTTTACAAGTGCTAAATTTCAAGCCAGCAACCTTACTAAGACAGTCTAAATAGCCCTACAATGCAGATAATGGCATTAGAATGGCAAAAGACTGTTTAGAATGTGTTTTTATTTCATAAGCGAATATCTTTTTACAAGTGCTAAATTTCAAGCCAGCAACCTTACTAAGACAGTCTAAATAGCCCTACAATGCAGATAATGGCATTAGAATGGCAAAAGACTGTTTAGAATGTGTTTTTATTTCATAAGCGAATATCTTTTTACAAGTGCTAAATTTCAAGCCAGCAACCTTACTAAGACAGTCTAAATAGCCCTTCAATGCAGATAATGGCATTAGAATGGCAAAAGACTGTTTAGAATGTGTTTTTATTTCATAAGCGAATATCTTTTTACAAGTGCTAAATTTCAAGCCAGCAACCTTACTAAGACAGTCTAAATAGCCCTTCAATGCAGATAATGGCATTAGAATGGCAAAAGACTGTTTAGAATGTGTTTTTATTTCATAAGCGAATATCTTTTTACAAGTGCTAAATTTCAAGCCAGCAACCTTACTAAGACAGTCTAAATAGCCCTTCAATGCAGATAATGGCATTAGAATGGCAAAAGACTGTTTAGAATGTGTTTTTATTTCATAAGCGAATATCTTTTTACAAGTGCTAAATTTCAAGCCAGCAACCTTACTAAGACAGTCTAAATAGCCCTACAATGCAGATAATGGCATTAGAATGGCAAAAGACTGTTTAGAATGTGTTTTTATTTCATAAGCGAATATCTTTTTACAAGTGCTAAATTTCAAGCCAGCAACCTTACTAAGACAGTCTAAATAGCCCTACAATGCAGATAATGGCATTAGAATGGCAAAAGACTGTTTAGAATGTGTTTTTATTTCATAAGCGAATATCTTTTTACAAGTGCTAAATTTCAAGCCTGCAACCTTACTATAGCCCTACAATGCAGATAATGGCATTAGAATGGCAAAACACTGTTTAGAATGTGTTTTTATTTCATAAGCGAATATCTTTTTACAAGTGCTAAATTTCAAGCCAGCAACCTTACTAAGACAGTCTAAATAGCCCTACAATGCAGATAATGGCATTAGAATGGCAAAAGACTGTTTAGAATGTGTTTTTATTTCATAAGCGAATATCTTTTTACAAGTGCTAAATTTCAAGCCAGCAACCTTACTAAGACAGTCTAAATAGCCCTACAATGCAGATAATGGCATTAGAATGGCAAAAGACTGTTTAGAATGTGTTTTTATTTCATAAGCGAATATCTTTTTACAAGTGCTAAATTTCAAGCCTGCAACCTTACTATAGCCCTACAATGCAGATAATGGCATTAGAATGGCAAAACACTGTTTAGAATGTGTTTTTATTTCATAAGCGAATATCTTTTTACAAGTGCTAAATTTCAAGCCAGCAACCTTACTAAGACAGTCTAAATAGCCCTTCAATGCAGATAATGGCATTAGAATGGCAAAAGACTGTTTAGAATGTGTTTTTATTTCATAAGCGAATATCTTTTTACAAGTGCTAAATTTCAAGCCAGCAACCTTACTAAGACAGTCTAAATAGCCCTTCAATGCAGATAATGGCATTAGAATGGCAAAAGACTGTTTAGAATGTGTTTTTATTTCATAAGCGAATATCTTTTTACAAGTGCTAAATTTCAAGCCAGCAACCTTACTAAGACAGTCTAAATAGCCCTTCAATGCAGATAATGGCATTAGAATGGCAAAAGACTGTTTAGAATGTGTTTTTATTTCATAAGCGAATATCTTTTTACAAGTGCTAAATTTCAAGCCAGCAACCTTACTAAGACAGTCTAAATAGCCCTTCAATGCAGATAATGGCATTAGAATGGCAAAAGACTGTTTAGAATGTGTTTTTATTTCATAAGCGAATATCTTTTTACAAGTGCTAAATTTCAAGCCAGCAACCTTACTAAGACAGTCTAAATAGCCCTACAATGCAGATAATGGCATTAGAATGGCAAAAGACTGTTTAGAATGTGTTTTTATTTCATAAGCGAATATCTTTTTACAAGTGCTAAATTTCAAGCCAGCAACCTTACTAAGACAGTCTAAATAGCCCTACAATGCAGATAATGGCATTAGAATGGCAAAAGACTGTTTAGAATGTGTTTTTATTTCATAAGCGAATATCTTTTTACAAGTGCTAAATTTCAAGCCTGCAACCTTACTATAGCCCTACAATGCAGATAATGGCATTAGAATGGCAAAACACTGTTTAGAATGTGTTTTTATTTCATAAGCGAATATCTTTTTACAAGTGCTAAATTTCAAGCCAGCAACCTTACTAAGACAGTCTAAATAGCCCTACAATGCAGATAATGGCATTAGAATGGCAAAAGACTGTTTAGAATGTGTTTTTATTTCATAAGCGAATATCTTTTTACAAGTGCTAAATTTCAAGCCTGCAACCTTACTATAGCCCTACAATGCAGATAATGGCATTAGAATGGCAAAACACTGTTTAGAATGTGTTTTTATTTCATAAGCGAATATCTTTTTACAAGTGCTAAATTTCAAGCCAGCAACCTTACTAAGACAGTCTAAATAGCCCTACAATGCAGATAATGGCATTAGAATGGCAAAAGACTGTTTAGAATGTGTTTTTATTTCATAAGCGAATATCTTTTTACAAGTGCTAAATTTCAAGCCAGCAACCTTACTAAGACAGTCTAAATAGCCCTACAATGCAGATAATGGCATTAGAATGGCAAAAGACTGTTTAGAATGTGTTTTTATTTCATAAGCGAATATCTTTTTACAAGTGCTAAATTTCAAGCCAGCAACCTTACTAAGACAGTCTAAATAGCCCTTCAATGCAGATAATGGCATTAGAATGGCAAAAGACTGTTTAGAATGTGTTTTTATTTCATAAGCGAATATCTTTTTACAAGTGCTAAATTTCAAGCCAGCAACCTTACTAAGACAGTCTAAATAGCCCTTAAATGCAGATAATGGCATTAGAATGGCAAAAGACTGTTTAGAATGTGTTTTTATTTCATAAGCGAATATCTTTTTACAAGTGCTAAATTTCAAGCCAGCAACCTTACTAAGACAGTCTAAATAGCCCTACAATGCAGATAATGGCATTAGAATGGCAAAAGACTGTTTAGAATGTGTTTTTATTTCATAAGCGAATATCTTTTTACAAGTGCTAAATTTCAAGCCTGCAACCTTACTATAGCCCTACAATGCAGATAATGGCATTAGAATGGCAAAACACTGTTTAGAATGTGTTTTTATTTCATAAGCGAATATCTTTTTACAAGTGCTAAATTTCAAGCCAGCAACCTTACTAAGACAGTCTAAATAGCCCTACAATGCAGATAATGGCATTAGAATGGCAAAAGACTGTTTAGAATGTGTTTTTATTTCATAAGCGAATATCTTTTTACAAGTGCTAAATTTCAAGCCAGCAACCTTACTAAGACAGTCTAAATAGCCCTACAATGCAGATAATGGCATTAGAATGGCAAAAGACTGTTTAGAATGTGTTTTTATTTCATAAGCGAATATCTTTTTACAAGTGCTAAATTTCAAGCCAGCAACCTTACTAAGACAGTCTAAATAGCCCTTCAATGCAGATAATGGCATTAGAATGGCAAAAGACTGTTTAGAATGTGTTTTTATTTCATAAGCGAATATCTTTTTACAAGTGCTAAATTTCAAGCCAGCAACCTTACTAAGACAGTCTAAATAGCCCTTCAATGCAGATAATGGCATTATAATGGCAAAAGACTGTTTAGAATGTGTTTTTATTTCATAAGCGAATATCTTTTTACAAGTGCTAAATTTCAAGCCAGCAACCTTACTAAGACAGTCTAAATAGCCCTTCAATGCAGATAATGGCATTAGAATGGCAAAAGACTGTTTAGAATGTGTTTTTATTTCATAAGCGAATATCTTTTTACAAGTGCTAAATTTCAAGCCAGCAACCTTACTAAGACAGTCTAAATAGCCCTACAATGCAGATAATGGCATTAGAATGGCAAAAGACTGTTTAGAATGTGTTTTTATTTCATAAGCGAATATCTTTTTACAAGTGCTAAATTTCAAGCCAGCAACCTTACTAAGACAGTCTAAATAGCCCTACAATGCAGATAATGGCATTAGAATGGCAAAAGACTGTTTAGAATGTGTTTTTATTTCATAAGCGAATATCTTTTTACAAGTGCTAAATTTCAAGCCTGCAACCTTACTATAGCCCTACAATGCAGATAATGGCATTAGAATGGCAAAACACTGTTTAGAATGTGTTTTTATTTCATAAGCGAATATCTTTTTACAAGTGCTAAATTTCAAGCCAGCAACCTTACTAAGACAGTCTAAATAGCCCTACAATGCAGATAATGGCATTAGAATGGCAAAAGACTGTTTAGAATGTGTTTTTATTTCATAAGCGAATATCTTTTTACAAGTGCTAAATTTCAAGCCAGCAACCTTACTAAGACAGTCTAAATAGCCCTACAATGCAGATAATGGCATTAGAATGGCAAAAGACTGTTTAGAATGTGTTTTTATTTCATAAGCGAATATCTTTTTACAAGTGCTAAATTTCAAGCCAGCAACCTTACTAAGACAGTCTAAATAGCCCTTCAATGCAGATAATGGCATTAGAATGGCAAAAGACTGTTTAGAATGTGTTTTTATTTCATAAGCGAATATCTTTTTACAAGTGCTAAATTTCAAGCCAGCAACCTTACTAAGACAGTCTAAATAGCCCTTCAATGCAGATAATGGCATTATAATGGCAAAAGACTGTTTAGAATGTGTTTTTATTTCATAAGCGAATATCTTTTTACAAGTGCTAAATTTCAAGCCAGCAACCTTACTAAGACAGTCTAAATAGCCCTTCAATGCAGATAATGGCATTAGAATGGCAAAAGACTGTTTAGAATGTGTTTTTATTTCATAAGCGAATATCTTTTTACAAGTGCTAAATTTCAAGCCAGCAACCTTACTAAGACAGTCTAAATAGCCCTACAATGCAGATAATGGCATTAGAATGGCAAAAGACTGTTTAGAATGTGTTTTTATTTCATAAGCGAATATCTTTTTACAAGTGCTAAATTTCAAGCCAGCAACCTTACTAAGACAGTCTAAATAGCCCTTCAATGCAGATAATGGCATTAGAATGGCAAAAGACTGTTTAGAATGTGTTTTTATTTCATAAGCGAATATCTTTTTACAAGTGCTAAATTTCAAGCCAGCAACCTTACTAAGACAGTCTAAATAGCCCTACAATGCAGATAATGGCATTAGAATGGCAAAAGACTGTTTAGAATGTGTTTTTATTTCATAAGCGAATATCTTTTTACAAGTGCTAAAATTCAAGCCAGCAACCTTACTAAGACAGTCTAAATAGCCCTACAATGCAGATAATGGCATTAGAATGGCAAAAGACTGTTTAGAATGTGTTTTTATTTCATAAGCGAATATCTTTTTACAAGTGCTAAATTTCAAGCCAGCAACCTTACTAAGACAGTCTAAATAGCCCTTCAATGCAGATAATGGCATTAGAATGGCAAAAGACTGTTTAGAATGTGTTTTTATTTCGTAAGCGAATATCTTTTTACAAGTGCTAAATTTCAAGCCTGCAACCTTACTATAGTCCTACAATGCAGATAATGGCATTAGAATGGCAAAACACTGTTTAGAATGTGTTTTTATTTCATAAGCGAATATCTTTTTACAAGTGCTAAATTTCAAGCCAGCAACCTTACTAAGACAGTCTAAATAGCCCTACAATGCAGATAATGGCATTAGAATGGCAAAAGACTGTTTAGAATGTGTTTTTATTTCATAAGCGAATATCTTTTTACAAGTGCTAAATTTCAAGCCAGCAACCTTACTAAGACAGTCTAAATAGCCCTTCAATGCAGATAATGGCATTAGAATGGCAAAAGACTGTTTAGAATGTGTTTTTATTTCATAAGCGAATATCTTTTTACAAGTGCTAAATTTCAAGCCTGCAACCTTACTATAGCCCTACAATGCAGATAATGGCATTAGAATGGCAAAAGACTGTTTAGAATGTGTTTTTATTTCATAAGCGAATATCTTTTTACAAGTGCTAAATTTCAAGCCTGCAACCTTACTATAGCCCTACAATGCAGATAATGGCATTAGAATGGCAAAACACTGTTTAGAATGTGTTTTTATTTCATAAGCGAATATCTTTTTACAAGTGCTAAATTTCAAGCCAGCAACCTTACTAAGACAGTCTAAATAGCCCTACAATGCAGATAATGGCATTAGAATGGCAAAAGACTGTTTAGAATGTGTTTTTATTTCATAAGCGAATATCTTTTTACAAGTGCTAAATTTCAAGCCAGCAACCTTACTAAGACAGTCTAAATAGCCCTTCAATGCAGATAATGGCATTAGAATGGCAAAAGACTGTTTAGAATGTGTTTTTATTTCATAAGCGAATATCTTTTTACAAGTGCTAAATTTCAAGCCAGCAACCTTACTAAGACAGTCTAAATAGCCCTACAATGCAGATAATGGCATTAGAATGGCAAAAGACTGTTTAGAATGTGTTTTTATTTCATAAGCGAATATCTTTTTACAAGTGCTAAATTTCAAGCCAGCAACCTTACTAAGACAGTCTAAATAGCCCTACAATGCAGATAATGGCATTAGAATGGCAAAAGACTGTTTAGAATGTGTTTTTATTTCATAAGCGAATATCTTTTTACAAGTGCTAAATTTCAAGCCAGCAACCTTACTAAGACAGTCTAAATAGCCCTTCAATGCAGATAATGGCATTAGAATGGCAAAAGACTGTTTAGAATGTGTTTTTATTTCATAAGCGAATATCTTTTTACAAGTGCTAAATTTCAAGCCAGCAACCTTACTAAGACAGTCTAAATAGCCCTACAATGCAGATAATGGCATTAGAATGGCAAAAGACTGTTTAGAATGTGTTTTTATTTCATAAGCGAATATCTTTTTACAAGTGCTAAATTTCAAGCCAGCAACCTTACTAAGACAGTCTAAATAGCCCTACAATGCAGATAATGGCATTAGAATGGCAAAAGACTGTTTAGAATGTGTTTTTATTTCATAAGCGAATATCTTTTTACAAGTGCTAAATTTCAAGCCAGCAACCTTACTAAGACAGTCTAAATAGCCCTACAATGCAGATAATGGCATTAGAATGGCAAAAGACTGTTTAGAATGTGTTTTTATTTCATAAGCGAATATCTTTTTACAAGTGCTAAATTTCAAGCCTGCAACCTTACTATAGCCCTACAATGCAGATAATGGCATTAGAATGGCAAAAGACTGTTTAGAATGTTGTTTTTATTTCATAAGCGAATATCTTTTTACAAGTGCTAAATTTCAAGCCTGCAACCTTACTATAGCCCTACAATGCAGATAATGGCATTAGAATGGCAAAAGACTGTTTAGAATGTGTTTTTATTTCATAAGCGAATATCTTTTTACAAGTGCTAAATTTCAAGCCAGCAACCTTACTAAGACAGTCTAAATAGCCCTTCAATGCAGATAATGGCATTAGAATGGCAAAAGACTGTTTAGAATGTGTTTTTATTTCATAAGCGAATATCTTTTTACAAGTGCTAAATTTCAAGCCAGCAACCTTACTAAGACAGTCTAAATAGCCCTTCAATGCAGATAATGGCATTAGAATGGCAAAAGACTGTTTAGAATGTGTTTTTATTTCATAAGCGAATATCTTTTTACAAGTGCTAAATTTCAAGCCAGCAACCTTACTAAGACAGTCTAAATAGCCCTTCAATGCAGATAATGGCATTAGAATGGCAAAAGACTGTTTAGAATGTGTTTTTATTTCATAAGCGAATATCTTTTTACAAGTGCTAAATTTCAAGCCAGCAACCTTACTAAGACAGTCTAAATAGCCCTTCAATGCAGATAATGGCATTAGAATGGCAAAAGACTGTTTATAATGTGTTTTTATTTCATAAGCGAATATCTTTTTACAAGTGCTAAATTTCAAGCCTGCAACCTTACTATAGCCCTACAATGCAGATAATGGCATTAGAATGGCAAAAGACTGTTTAGAATGTGTTTTTATTTCATAAGCGAATATCTTTTTACAAGTGCTAAATTTCAAGCCAGCAACCTTACTAAGACAGTCTAAATAGCCCTTCAATGCAGATAATGGCATTAGAATGGCAAAAGACTGTTTATAATGTGTTTTTATTTCATAAGCGAATATCTTTTTACAAGTGCTAAATTTCAAGCCAGCAACCTTACTAAGACAGTCTAAATAGCCCTACAATGCAGATAATGGCATTAGAATGGCAAAAGACTGTTTAGAATGTGTTTTTATTTCATAAGCGAATATCTTTTTACAAGTGCTAAATTTCAAGCCTGCAACCTTACTATAGCCCTACAATGCAGATAATGGCATTAGAATGGCAAAACACTGTTTAGAATGTGTTTTTATTTCATAAGCGAATATCTTTTTACAAGTGCTAAATTTCAAGCCAGCAACCTTACTAAGACGAAATAGCCCTTCAATGCAGATAATGGCATTAGAATGGCAAAAGACTGTTTAGAATGTGTTTTTATTTCATAAGCAAATATCTTTTTACAAGTGCTAAATTTCAAGCCAGCAACCTTACTAAGACAGTCTAAATAGCCCTACAATGCAGATAATGGCATTAGAATGGCAAAAGACTGTTTAGAATGTGTTTTTATTTCATAAGCGAATATCTTTTTACAAGTGCTAAATTTCAAGCCAGCAACCTTACTAAGACAGTCTAAATAGCCCTTCAATGCAGATAATGGCATTAGAATGGCAAAAGACTGTTTAGAATGTGTTTTTATTTCATAAGCGAATATCTTTTTACAAGTGCTAAATTTCAAGCCAGCAACCTTACTAAGACAGTCTAAATAGCCCTTCAATGCAGATAATGGCATTAGAATGGCAAAAGACTGTTTAGAATGTGTTTTTATTTCATAAGCAAATATCTTTTTACAAGTGCTAAATTTCAAGCCAGCAACCTTACTAAGACAGTCTAAATAGCCCTACAATGCAGATAATGGCATTAGAATGGCAAAAGACTGTTTAGAATGTGTTTTTATTTCATAAGCGAATATCTTTTTACAAGTGCTAAATTTCAAGCCTGCAACCTTACTATAGCCCTACAATGCAGATAATGGCATTAGAATGGCAAAACACTGTTTAGAATGTGTTTTTATTTCATAAGCGAATATCTTTTTACAAGTGCTAAATTTCAAGCCAGCAACCTTACTAAGAAATAGCCCTTCAATGCAGATAATGGCATTAGAATGGCAAAAGACTGTTTAGAATGTGTTTTTATTTCATAAGCGAATATCTTTTTACAAGTGCTAAATTTCAAGCCAGCAACCTTACTAAGACAGTCTAAATAGCCCTACAATGCAGATAATGGCATTAGAATGGCAAAAGACTGTTTAGAATGTGTTTTTATTTCATAAGCGAATATCTTTTTACAAGTGCTAAATTTCAAGCCAGCAACCTTACTAAGACAGTCTAAATAGCCCTTCAATGCAGATAATGGCATTAGAATGGCAAAAGACTGTTTAGAATGTGTTTTTATTTCATAAGCGAATATCTTTTTACAAGTGCTAAATTTCAAGCCAGCAACCTTACTAAGACAGTCTAAATAGCCCTACAATGCAGATAATGGCATTATAATGGAAAAAGACTGTTTAGAATGTGTTTTTATTTCATAAGCGAATATCTTTTTACAAGTGCTAAATTTCAAGCCAGCAACCTTACTAAGACAGTCTAAATAGCCCTACAATGCAGATAATGGCATTAGAATGGCAAAAGACTGTTTAGAATGTGTTTTTATTTCATAAGCGAATATCTTTTTACAAGTGCTAAATTTCAAGCCAGCAACCTTACTAAGACAGTCTAAATAGCCCTACAATGCAGATAATGGCATTAGAATGGCAAAAGACTGTTTAGAATGTGTTTTTATTTCATAAGCGAATATCTTTTTACAAGTGCTAAATTTCAAGCCAGCAACCTTACTAAGACAGTCTAAATAGCCCTACAATGCAGATAATGGCATTAGAATGGCAAAAGACTGTTTAGAATGTGTTTTTATTTCATAAGCGAATATCTTTTTACAAGTGCTAAATTTCAAGCCAGCAACCTTACTAAGACAGTCTAAATAGCCCTTCAATGCAGATAATGGCATTAGAATGGCAAAAGACTGTTTAGAATGTGTTTTTATTTCATAAGCGAATATCTTTTTACAAGTGCTAAATTTCAAGCCAGCAACCTTACTAAGACAGTCTAAATAGCCCTACAATGCAGATAATGGCATTAGAATGGCAAAAGACTGTTTAGAATGTGTTTTTATTTCATAAGCGAATATCTTTTTACAAGTGCTAAATTTCAAGCCAGCAACCTTACTAAGACAGTCTAAATAGCCCTACAATGCAGATAATGGCATTAGAATGGCAAAAGACTGTTTAGAATGTGTTTTTATTTCATAAGCGAATATCTTTTTACAAGTGCTAAATTTCAAGCCAGCAACCTTACTAAGACAGTCTAAATAGCCCTACAATGCAGATAATGGCATTAGAATGGCAAAAGACTGTTTAGAATGTGTTTTTATTTCATAAGCGAATATCTTTTTACAAGTGCTAAATTTCAAGCCTGCAACCTTACTATAGCCCTACAATGCAGATAATGGCATTAGAATGGCAAAAGACTGTTTAGAATGTGTTTTTATTTCATAAGCGAATATCTTTTTACAAGTGCTAAATTTCAAGCCTGCAACCTTACTATAGCCCTACAATGCAGATAATGGCATTAGAATGGCAAAAGACTGTTTAGAATGTGTTTTTATTTCATAAGCGAATATCTTTTTACAAGTGCTAAATTTCAAGCCAGCAACCTTACTAAGACAGTCTAAATAGCCCTACAATGCAGATAATGGCATTCGAATGGCAAAAGACTGTTTAGAATGTGTTTTTATTTCATAAGCGAATATCTTTTTACAAGTGCTAAATTTCAAGCCAGCAACCTTACTAAGACAGTCTAAATAGCCCTTCAATGCAGATAATGGCATTAGAATGGCAAAAGACTGTTTAGAATGTGTTTTTATTTCATAAGCGAATATCTTTTTACAAGTGCTAAATTTCAAGCCAGCAACCTTACTAAGACAGTCTAAATAGCCCTACAATGCAGATAATGGCATTAGAATGGCAAAAGACTGTTTAGAATGTGTTTTTATTTCATAAGCGAATATCTTTTTACAAGTGCTAAATTTCAAGCCTGCAACCTTACTATAGCCCTACAATGCAGATAATGGCATTAGAATGGCAAAAGACTGTTTAGAATGTGTTTTTATTTCATAAGCGAATATCTTTTTACAAGTGCTAAATTTCAAGCCTGCAACCTTACTATAGCCCTACAATGCAGATAATGGCATTAGAATGGCAAAAGACTGTTTAGAATGTGTTTTTATTTCATAAGCGAATATCTTTTTACAAGTGCTAAATTTCAAGCCAGCAACCTTACTAAGACAGTCTAAATAGCCCTACAATGCAGATAATGGCATTAGAATGGCAAAAGACTGTTTAGAATGTGTTTTTATTTCATAAGCGAATATCTTTTTACAAGTGCTAAATTTCAAGCCAGCAACCTTACTAAGACAGTCTAAATAGCCCTTCAATGCAGATAATGGCATTAGAATGGCAAAAGACTGTTTAGAATGTGTTTTTATTTCATAAGCGAATATCTTTTTACAAGTGCTAAATTTCAAGCCAGCAACCTTACTAAGACAGTCTAAATAGCCCTACAATGCAGATAATGGCATTAGAATGGCAAAAGACTGTTTAGAATGTGTTTTTATTTCATAAGCGAATATCTTTTTACAAGTGCTAAATTTCAAGCCAGCAACCTTACTAAGACAGTCTAAATAGCCCTTCAATGCAGATAATGGCATTAGAATGGCAAAAGACTGTTTAGAATGTGTTTTTATTTCATAAGCGAATATCTTTTTACAAGTGCTAAATTTCAAGCCAGCAACCTTACTAAGACAGTCTAAATAGCCCTACAATGCAGATAATGGCATTAGAATGGCAAAAGACTGTTTAGAATGTGTTTTTATTTCATAAGCGAATATCTTTTTACAAGTGCTAAATTTCAAGCCTGCAACCTTACTATAGCCCTACAATGCAGATAATGGCATTAGAATGGCAAAAGACTGTTTAGAATGTGTTTTTATTTCATAAGCGAATATCTTTTTACAAGTGCTAAATTTCAAGCCAGCAACCTTACTAAGACAGTCTAAATAGCCCTTCAATGCAGATAATGGCATTAGAATGGCAAAAGACTGTTTAGAATGTGTTTTTATTTCATAAGCGAATATCTTTTTACAAGTGCTAAATTTCAAGCCAGCAACCTTACTAAGACAGTCTAAATAGCCCTACAATGCAGATAATGGCATTAGAATGGCAAAAGACTGTTTAGAATGTGTTTTTATTTCATAAGCGAATATCTTTTTACAAGTGCTAAATTTCAAGCCAGCAACCTTACTAAGACAGTCTAAATAGCCCTACAATGCAGATAATGGCATTAGAATGGCAAAAGACTGTTTAGAATGTGTTTTTATTTCATAAGCGAATATCTTTTTACAAGTGCTAAATTTCAAGCCAGCAACCTTACTAAGACAGTCTAAATAGCCCTTCAATGCAGATAATGGCATTAGAATGGCAAAAGACTGTTTAGAATGTGTTTTTATTTCATAAGCGAATATCTTTTTACAAGTGCTAAATTTCAAGCCAGCAACCTTACTAAGACAGTCTAAATAGCCCTACAATGCAGATAATGGCATTAGAATGGCGAAAGACTGTTTAGAATGTGTTTTTATTTCATAAGCGAATATCTTTTTACAAGTGCTAAATTTCAAGCCAGCAACCTTACTAAGACAGTCTAAATAGCCCTACAATGCAGATAATGGCATTAGAATGGCAAAAGACTGTTTAGAATGTGTTTTTATTTCATAAGCGAATATCTTTTTACAAGTGCTAAATTTCAAGCCAGCAACCTTACTAAGACAGTCTAAATAGCCCTTCAATGCAGATAATGGCATTAGAATGGCAAAAGACTGTTTAGAATGTGTTTTTATTTCATAAGCGAATATCTTTTTACAAGTGCTAAATTTCAAGCCAGCAACCTTACTAAGACAGTCTAAATAGCCCTTCAATGCAGATAATGGCATTAGAATGGCAAAAGACTGTTTAGAATGTGTTTTTATTTCATAAGCGAATATCTTTTTACAAGTGCTAAATTTCAAGCCAGCAACCTTACTAAGACAGTCTAAATAGCTCTACAATGCAGATAATGGCATTAGAATGGCAAAAGACTGTTTAGAATGTGTTTTTATTTCATAAGCGAATATCTTTTTACAAGTGCTAAATTTCAAGCCAGCAACCTTACTAAGACAGTCTAAATAGCCCTTCAATGCAGATAATGGCATTAGAATGGCAAAAGACTGTTTAGAATGTGTTTTTATTTCATAAGCGAATATCTTTTTACAAGTGCTAAATTTCAAGCCTGCAACCTTACTATAGCCCTACAATGCAGATAATGGCATTAGAATGGCAAAACACTGTTTAGAATGTGTTTTTATTTCATAAGCGAATATCTTTTTACAAGTGCTAAATTTCAAGCCAGCAACCTTACTAAGACAGTCTAAATAGCCCTACAATGCAGATAATGGCATTAGAATGGCAAAAGACTGTTTAGAATGTGTTTTTATTTCATAAGCGAATATCTTTTTACAAG
Source organism: Notolepis coatsorum (assembly GCF_963971535.1). Taxonomy (NCBI): domain Eukaryota; kingdom Metazoa; phylum Chordata; class Actinopteri; order Aulopiformes; family Paralepididae; genus Notolepis; species Notolepis coatsorum. The sequence goes on along the minus strand of NW_028169455.1, from coordinate 10,362 downwards.
TGCTAAATTTCAAGCCTGCAACCTTACTATAGCCCTACAATGCAGATAATGGCATTAGAATGGCAAAAGACTGTTTAGAATGTGTTTTTATTTCATAAGCGAATATCTTTTTACAAGTGCTAAATTTCAAGCCAGCAACCTTACTAAGACAGTCTAAATAGCCCTTCAATGCAGATAATGGCATTAGAATGGCAAAAGACTGTTTAGAATGTGTTTTTATTTCATAAGCGAATATCTTTTTACAAGTGCTAAATTTCAAGCCAGCAACCTTACTAAGACAGTCTAAATAGCCCTACAATGCAGATAATGGCATTAGAATGGCAAAAGACTGTTTAGAATGTGTTTTTATTTCATAAGCGAATATCTTTTTACAAGTGCTAAATTTCAAGCCAGCAACCTTACTAAGACAGTCTAAATAGCCCTACAATGCAGATAATGGCATTAGAATGGCAAAAGACTGTTTAGAATGTGTTTTTATTTCATAAGCGAATATCTTTTTACAAGTGCTAAATTTCAAGCCAGCAACCTTACTAAGACAGTCTAAATAGCCCTACAATGCAGATAATGGCATTAGAATGGCAAAAGACTGTTTAGAATGTGTTTTTATTTCATAAGCGAATATCTTTTTACAAGTGCTAAATTTCAAGCCAGCAACCTTACTAAGACAGTCTAAATAGCCCTTCAATGCAGATAATGGCATTAGAATGGCAAAAGACTGTTTAGAATGTGTTTTTATTTCATAAGCGAATATCTTTTTACAAGTGCTAAATTTCAAGCCAGCAACCTTACTAAGACAGTCTAAATAGCCCTTCAATGCAGATAATGGCATTAGAATGGCAAAAGACTGTTTAGAATGTGTTTTTATTTCATAAGCGAATATCTTTTTACAAGTGCTAAATTTCAAGCCAGCAACCTTACTAAGACAGTCTAAATAGCTCTACAATGCAGATAATGGCATTAGAATGGCAAAAGACTGTTTAGAATGTGTTTTTATTTCATAAGCGAATATCTTTTTACAAGTGCTAAATTTCAAGCCAGCAACCTTACTAAGACAGTCTAAATAGCCCTTCAATGCAGATAATGGCATTAGAATGGCAAAAGACTGTTTAGAATGTGTTTTTATTTCATAAGCGAATATCTTTTTACAAGTGCTAAATTTCAAGCCTGCAACCTTACTATAGCCCTACAATGCAGATAATGGCATTAGAATGGCAAAACACTGTTTAGAATGTGTTTTTATTTCATAAGCGAATATCTTTTTACAAGTGCTAAATTTCAAGCCAGCAACCTTACTAAGACAGTCTAAATAGCCCTACAATGCAGATAATGGCATTAGAATGGCAAAAGACTGTTTAGAATGTGTTTTTATTTCATAAGCGAATATCTTTTTACAAGTGCTAAATTTCAAGCCTGCAACCTTACTATAGCCCTACAATGCAGATAATGGCATTAGAATGGCAAAAGACTGTTTAGAATGTGTTTTTATTTCATAAGCGAATATCTTTTTACAAGTGCTAAATTTCAAGCCAGCAACCTTACTAAGACAGTCTAAATAGCCCTTCAATGCAGATAATGGCATTAGAATGGCAAAAGACTGTTTAGAATGTGTTTTTATTTCATAAGCGAATATCTTTTTACAAGTGCTAAATTTCAAGCCAGCAACCTTACTAAGACAGTCTAAATAGCCCTACAATGCAGATAATGGCATTAGAATGGCAAAAGACTGTTTAGAATGTGTTTTTATTTCATAAGCGAATATCTTTTTACAAGTGCTAAATTTCAAGCCAGCAACCTTACTAAGACAGTCTAAATAGCCCTACAATGCAGATAATGGCATTAGAATGGCAAAAGACTGTTTAGAATGTGTTTTTATTTCATAAGCGAATATCTTTTTACAAGTGCTAAATTTCAAGCCAGCAACCTTACTAAGACAGTCTAAATAGCCCTACAATGCAGATAATGGCATTAGAATGGCAAAAGACTGTTTAGAATGTGTTTTTATTTCATAAGCGAATATCTTTTTACAAGTGCTAAATTTCAAGCCAGCAACCTTACTAAGACAGTCTAAATAGCCCTTCAATGCAGATAATGGCATTAGAATGGCAAAAGACTGTTTAGAATGTTTTTATTTCATAAGCGAATATCTTTTTACAAGTGCTAAATTTCAAGCCAGCAACCTTACTAAGACAGTCTAAATAGCTCTACAATGCAGATAATGGCATTAGAATGGCAAAAGACTGTTTAGAATGTGTTTTTATTTCATAAGCGAATATCTTTTTACAAGTGCTAAATTTCAAGCCTGCAACCTTACTATAGCCCTACAATGCAGATAATGGCATTAGAATGGCAAAACACTGTTTATAATGTGTTTTTATTTCATAAGCGAATATCTTTTTACAAGTGCTAAATTTCAAGCCAGCAACCTTACTAAGACAGTCTAAATAGCCCTACAATGCAGATAATGGCATTAGAATGGCAAAAGACTGTTTAGAATGTGTTTTTATTTCATAAGCGAATATCTTTTTACAAGTGCTAAATTTCAAGCCTGCAACCTTACTATAGCCCTACAATGCAGATAATGGCATTAGAATGGCAAAAGACTGTTTAGAATGTGTTTTTATTTCATAAGCGAATATCTTTTTACAAGTGCTAAATTTCAAGCCAGCAACCTTACTAAGACAGTCTAAATAGCCCTTCAATGCAGATAATGGCATTAGAATGGCAAAAGACTGTTTAGAATGTGTTTTTATTTCATAAGCGAATATCTTTTTACAAGTGCTAAATTTCAAGCCAGCAACCTTACTAAGACAGTCTAAATAGCCCTACAATGCAGATAATGGCATTAGAATGGCAAAAGACTGTTTAGAATGTGTTTTTATTTCATAAGCGAATATCTTTTTACAAGTGCTAAATTTCAAGCCAGCAACCTTACTAAGACAGTCTAAATAGCCCTTCAATGCAGATAATGGCATTAGAATGGCAAAAGACTGTTTAGAATGTGTTTTTATTTCATAAGCGAATATCTTTTTACAAGTGCTAAATTTCAAGCCAGCAACCTTACTAAGACAGTCTAAATAGCCCTACAATGCAGATAATGGCATTAGAATGGCAAAAGACTGTTTAGAATGTGTTTTTATTTCATAAGCGAATATCTTTTTACAAGTGCTAAATTTCAAGCCTGCAACCTTACTATAGCCCTACAATGCAGATAATGGCATTAGAATGGCAAAAGACTGTTTAGAATGTGTTTTTATTTCATAAGCGAATATCTTTTTACAAGTGCTAAATTTCAAGCCAGCAACCTTACTAAGACAGTCTAAATAGCCCTTCAATGCAGATAATGGCATTAGAATGGCAAAAGACTGTTTAGAATGTGTTTTTATTTCATAAGCGAATATCTTTTTACAAGTGCTAAATTTCAAGCCAGCAACCTTACTAAGACAGTCTAAATAGCCCTACAATGCAGATAATGGCATTAGAATGGCAAAAGACTGTTTAGAATGTGTTTTTATTTCATAAGCGAATATCTTTTTACAAGTGCTAAATTTCAAGCCAGCAACCTTACTAAGACAGTCTAAATAGCCCTACAATGCAGATAATGGCATTAGAATGGCAAAAGACTGTTTAGAATGTGTTTTTATTTCATAAGCGAATATCTTTTTACAAGTGCTAAATTTCAAGCCTGCAACCTTACTATAGCCCTACAATGCAGATAATGGCATTAGAATGGCAAAACACTGTTTAGAATGTGTTTTTATTTCATAAGCGAATATCTTTTTACAAGTGCTAAATTTCAAGCCAGCAACCTTACTAAGACAGTCTAAATAGCCCTACAATGCAGATAATGGCATTAGAATGGCAAAAGACTGTTTAGAATGTGTTTTTATTTCATAAGCGAATATCTTTTTACAAGTGCTAAATTTCAAGCCAGCAACCTTACTAAGACAGTCTAAATAGCCCTACAATGCAGATAATGGCATTAGAATGGCAAAAGACTGTTTAGAATGTGTTTTTATTTCATAAGCGAATATCTTTTTACAAGTGCTAAATTTCAAGCCAGCAACCTTACTAAGACAGTCTAAATAGCCCTTCAATGCAGATAATGGCATTAGAATGGCAAAAGACTGTTTAGAATGTGTTTTTATTTCATAAGCGAATATCTTTTTACAAGTGCTAAATTTCAAGCCAGCAACCTTACTAAGACAGTCTAAATAGCCCTTAAATGCAGATAATGGCATTAGAATGGCAAAAGACTGTTTAGAATGTGTTTTTATTTCATAAGCGAATATCTTTTTACAAGTGCTAAATTTCAAGCCAGCAACCTTACTAAGACAGTCTAAATAGCCCTACAATGCAGATAATGGCATTAGAATGGCAAAAGACTGTTTAGAATGTGTTTTTATTTCATAAGCGAATATCTTTTTACAAGTGCTAAATTTCAAGCCTGCAACCTTACTATAGCCCTACAATGCAGATAATGGCATTAGAATGGCAAAACACTGTTTAGAATGTGTTTTTATTTCATAAGCGAATATCTTTTTACAAGTGCTAAATTTCAAGCCAGCAACCTTACTAAGACAGTCTAAATAGCCCTACAATGCAGATAATGGCATTAGAATGGCAAAAGACTGTTTAGAATGTGTTTTTATTTCATAAGCGAATATCTTTTTACAAGTGCTAAATTTCAAGCCAGCAACCTTACTAAGACAGTCTAAATAGCCCTACAATGCAGATAATGGCATTAGAATGGCAAAAGACTGTTTAGAATGTGTTTTTATTTCATAAGCGAATATCTTTTTACAAGTGCTAAATTTCAAGCCAGCAACCTTACTAAGACAGTCTAAATAGCCCTTCAATGCAGATAATGGCATTAGAATGGCAAAAGACTGTTTAGAATGTGTTTTTATTTCATAAGCGAATATCTTTTTACAAGTGCTAAATTTCAAGCCAGCAACCTTACTAAGACAGTCTAAATAGCCCTTCAATGCAGATAATGGCATTAGAATGGCAAAAGACTGTTTAGAATGTGTTTTTATTTCATAAGCGAATATCTTTTTACAAGTGCTAAATTTCAAGCCAGCAACCTTACTAAGACAGTCTAAATAGCCCTTCAATGCAGATAATGGCATTAGAATGGCAAAAGACTGTTTAGAATGTGTTTTTATTTCATAAGCGAATATCTTTTTACAAGTGCTAAATTTCAAGCCAGCAACCTTACTAAGACAGTCTAAATAGCCCTACAATGCAGATAATGGCATTAGAATGGCAAAAGACTGTTTAGAATGTGTTTTTATTTCATAAGCGAATATCTTTTTACAAGTGCTAAATTTCAAGCCTGCAACCTTACTAATAGCCCTACAATGCAGATAATGGCATTAGAATGGCAAAAACACTGTTTAGAATGTGTTTTTATTTCATAAGCGAATATCTTTTTACAAGTGCTAAATTTCAAGCCAGCAACCTTACTAAGACAGTCTAAATAGCCCTACAATGCAGATAATGGCATTAGAATGGCAAAAGACTGTTTAGAATGTGTTTTTATTTCATAAGCGAATATCTTTTTACAAGTGCTAAATTTCAAGCCAGCAACCTTACTAAGACAGTCTAAATAGCCCTTCAATGCAGATAATGGCATTAGAATGGCAAAAGACTGTTTAGAATGTGTTTTTATTTCATAAGCGAATATCTTTTTACAAGTGCTAAATTTCAAGCCAGCAACCTTACTAAGACAGTCTAAATAGCCCTACAATGCAGATAATGGCATTAGAATGGCAAAAGACTGTTTAGAATGTGTTTTTATTTCATAAGCGAATATCTTTTTACAAGTGCTAAATTTCAAGCCAGCAACCTTACTAAGACAGTCTAAATAGCCCTACAATGCAGATAATGGCATTAGAATGGCAAAAGACTGTTTAGAATGTGTTTTTATTTCATAAGCGAATATCTTTTTACAAGTGCTAAATTTCAAGCCAGCAACCTTACTAAGACAGTCTAAATAGCCCTTCAATGCAGATAATGGCATTAGAATGGCAAAAGACTGTTTAGAATGTGTTTTTATTTCATAAGCGAATATCTTTTTACAAGTGCTAAATTTCAAGCCAGCAACCTTACTAAGACAGTCTAAATAGCCCTACAATGCAGATAATGGCATTAGAATGGCAAAAGACTGTTTAGAATGTGTTTTTATTTCATAAGCGAATATCTTTTTACAAGTGCTAAATTTCAAGCCAGCAACCTTACTAAGACAGTCTAAATAGCCCTACAATGCAGATAATGGCATTAGAATGGCAAAAGACTGTTTAGAATGTGTTTTTATTTCATAAGCGAATATCTTTTTACAAGTGCTAAATTTCAAGCCAGCAACCTTACTAAGACAGTCTAAATAGCCCTACAATGCAGATAATGGCATTAGAATGGCAAAAGACTGTTTAGAATGTGTTTTTATTTCATAAGCGAATATCTTTTTACAAGTGCTAAATTTCAAGCCTGCAACCTTACTATAGCCCTACAATGCAGATAATGGCATTAGAATGGCAAAAGACTGTTTAGAATGTGTTTTTATTTCATAAGCGAATATCTTTTTACAAGTGCTAAATTTCAAGCCTGCAACCTTACTATAGCCCTACAATGCAGATAATGGCATTAGAATGGCAAAACACTGTTTAGAATGTGTTTTTATTTCATAAGCGAATATCTTTTTACAAGTGCTAAATTTCAAGCCAGCAACCTTACTAAGACAGTCTAAATAGCCCTACAATGCAGATAATGGCATTAGAATGGCAAAAGACTGTTTAGAATGTGATTTTATTTCATAAGCGAATATCTTTTTACAAGTGCTAAATTTCAAGCCAGCAACCTTACTAAGACAGTCTAAATAGCCCTACAATGCAGATAATGGCATTAGAATGGCAAAAGACTGTTTAGAATGTGTTTTTATTTCATAAGCGAATATCTTTTTACAAGTGCTAAATTTCAAGCCAGCAACCTTACTAAGACAGTCTAAATAGCCCTTCAATGCAGATAATGGCATTAGAATGGCAAAAGACTGTTTAGAATGTGTTTTTATTTCATAAGCGAATATCTTTTTACAAGTGCTAAATTTCAAGCCAGCAACCTTACTAAGACAGTCTAAATAGCCCTTCAATGCAGATAATGGCATTAGAATGGCAAAAGACTGTTTAGAATGTGTTTTTATTTCATAAGCGAATATCTTTTTACAAGTGCTAAATTTCAAGCCAGCAACCTTACTAAGACAGTCTAAATAGCCCTACAATGCAGATAATGGCATTAGAATGGCAAAAGACTGTTTAGAATGTGTTTTTATTTCATAAGCGAATATCTTTTTACAAGTGCTAAATTTCAAGCCTGCAACCTTACTATAGCCCTACAATGCAGATAATGGCATTAGAATGGCAAAACACTGTTTAGAATGTGTTTTTATTTCATAAGCGAATATCTTTTTACAAGTGCTAAATTTCAAGCCAGCAACCTTACTAAGACAGTCTAAATAGCCCTACAATGCAGATAATGGCATTAGAATGGCAAAAGACTGTTTAGAATGTGTTTTTATTTCATAAGCGAATATCTTTTTACAAGTGCTAAATTTCAAGCCAGCAACCTTACTAAGACAGTCTAAATAGCCCTTCAATGCAGATAATGGCATTAGAATGGCAAAAGACTGTTTAGAATGTGTTTTTATTTCATAAGCGAATATCTTTTTACAAGTGCTAAATTTCAAGCCAGCAACCTTACTAAGACAGTCTAAATAGCCCTACAATGCAGATAATGGCATTAGAATGGCAAAAGACTGTTTAGAATGTGTTTTTATTTCATAAGCGAATATCTTTTTACAAGTGCTAAATTTCAAGCCAGCAACCTTACTAAGACAGTCTAAATAGCCCTACAATGCAGATAATGGCATTAGAATGGCAAAAGACTGTTTAGAATGTGTTTTTATTTCATAAGCGAATATCTTTTTACAAGTGCTAAATTTCAAGCCAGCAACCTTACTAAGACAGTCTAAATAGCCCTTCAATGCAGATAATGGCATTAGAATGGCAAAAGACTGTTTAGAATGTGTTTTTATTTCATAAGCGAATATCTTTTTACAAGTGCTAAATTTCAAGCCAGCAACCTTACTAAGACAGTCTAAATAGCCCTACAATGCAGATAATGGCATTAGAATGGCAAAAGACTGTTTAGAATGTGTTTTTATTTCATAAGCGAATATCTTTTTACAAGTGCTAAATTTCAAGCCAGCAACCTTACTAAGACAGTCTAAATAGCCCTACAATGCAGATAATGGCATTAGAATGGCAAAAGACTGTTTAGAATGTGTTTTTATTTCATAAGCGAATATCTTTTTACAAGTGCTAAATTTCAAGCCAGCAACCTTACTAAGACAGTCTAAATAGCCCTACAATGCAGATAATGGCATTAGAATGGCAAAAGACTGTTTAGAATGTGTTTTTATTTCATAAGCGAATATCTTTTTACAAGTGCTAAATTTCAAGCCTGCAACCTTACTATAGCCCTACAATGCAGATAATGGCATTAGAATGGCAAAAGACTGTTTAGAATGTTGTTTTTATTTCATAAGCGAATATCTTTTTACAAGTGCTAAATTTCAAGCCTGCAACCTTACTATAGCCCTACAATGCAGATAATGGCATTAGAATGGCAAAAGACTGTTTAGAATGTGTTTTTATTTCATAAGCGAATATCTTTTTACAAGTGCTAAATTTCAAGCCAGCAACCTTACTAAGACAGTCTAAATAGCCCTTCAATGCAGATAATGGCATTAGAATGGCAAAAGACTGTTTAGAATGTGTTTTTATTTCATAAGCGAATATCTTTTTACAAGTGCTAAATTTCAAGCCAGCAACCTTACTAAGACAGTCTAAATAGCCCTTCAATGCAGATAATGGCATTAGAATGGCAAAAGACTGTTTAGAATGTGTTTTTATTTCATAAGCGAATATCTTTTTACAAGTGCTAAATTTCAAGCCAGCAACCTTACTAAGACAGTCTAAATAGCCCTACAATGCAGATAATGGCATTAGAATGGCAAAAGACTGTTTAGAATGTGTTTTTATTTCATAAGCGAATATCTTTTTACAAGTGCTAAATTTCAAGCCAGCAACCTTACTAAGACAGTCTAAATAGCCCTACAATGCAGATAATGGCATTAGAATGGCAAAAGACTGTTTAGAATGTGTTTTTATTTCATAAGCGAATATCTTTTTACAAGTGCTAAATTTCAAGCCTGCAACCTTACTATAGCCCTACAATGCAGATAATGGCATTAGAATGGCAAAACACTGTTTAGAATGTGTTTTTATTTCATAAGCGAATATCTTTTTACAAGTGCTAAATTTCAAGCCAGCAACCTTACTAAGACAGTCTAAATAGCCCTACAATGCAGATAATGGCATTAGAATGGCAAAAGACTGTTTAGAATGTGTTTTTATTTCATAAGCGAATATCTTTTTACAAGTGCTAAATTTCAAGCCTGCAACCTTACTATAGCCCTACAATGCAGATAATGGCATTAGAATGGCAAAACACTGTTTAGAATGTGTTTTTATTTCATAAGCGAATATCTTTTTACAAGTGCTAAATTTCAAGCCAGCAACCTTACTAAGACAGTCTAAATAGCCCTACAATGCAGATAATGGCATTAGAATGGCAAAAGACTGTTTAGAATGTGTTTTTATTTCATAAGCGAATATCTTTTTACAAGTGCTAAATTTCAAGCCAGCAACCTTACTAAGACAGTCTAAATAGCCCTACAATGCAGATAATGGCATTAGAATGGCAAAAGACTGTTTAGAATGTGTTTTTATTTCATAAGCGAATATCTTTTTACAAGTGCTAAATTTCAAGCCAGCAACCTTACTAAGACAGTCTAAATAGCCCTTCAATGCAGATAATGGCATTAGAATGGCAAAAGACTGTTTAGAATGTGTTTTTATTTCATAAGCGAATATCTTTTTACAAGTGCTAAATTTCAAGCCAGCAACCTTACTAAGACAGTCTAAATAGCCCTTAAATGCAGATAATGGCATTAGAATGGCAAAAGACTGTTTAGAATGTGTTTTTATTTCATAAGCGAATATCTTTTTACAAGTGCTAAATTTCAAGCCAGCAACCTTACTAAGACAGTCTAAATAGCCCTACAATGCAGATAATGGCATTAGAATGGCAAAAGACTGTTTAGAATGTGTTTTTATTTCATAAGCGAATATCTTTTTACAAGTGCTAAATTTCAAGCCTGCAACCTTACTATAGCCCTACAATGCAGATAATGGCATTAGAATGGCAAAACACTGTTTAGAATGTGTTTTTATTTCATAAGCGAAT
>NW_028169456.1:5000-17767 GCF_963971535.1 Notolepis coatsorum | reverse complement strand
TCTATTCTCCCTCTCTCTCTTTTCTCTCTCCCTCTATTCTCTCCCCCCTCTTGCTCTCTCTCCTCTCTCTCCCTCGTCCCCCCCCCTCTCTCTTATCTCCCTCTCTCTCTCTCCCTCTCTTCTCTCTCTATTCTCCCTCTCTCTCTCTCTCTCTCTCTCTCTCTCTCTCTCTCTTTTCGCTCTCCTTCTATTCTCTCCCCCCTCTCACTCTCTCTCTCATTCCATCTCCCCCTCCCCCCCTCTCTCTCTCCCCCCCTCTATCTCTCTCTCTCCCTCTCAGCGGGTGCCTGTCAGTGGCTCACCTCCACCCTGGCTCACTGGGGCACGGCGGAGGCAGCTCATTAGAGTGGGCAGGGCTGCCACTCGTTCCTCTCTCCCAGTGCGTTTCAGGTGCCGGGCTCCGCTGCCTCCATTTGCATACCCAGCATGCCCCTGTTCGTCTACCTCTACTTGTTGCCCCCCCCCCTGATGATTCTCCAGCGTGGCTCATCTTGTGTTCTCGTGTCATTTCTTTGTAAACCTCTGCTTTCCTCTCGGCTTGTTTGTTTGTTGAACAAAGCTGATTCTAATTGGAAGCTGTCAGTGTTTACAATCCCAGAGTGGCTACAGGGGTGTACACATACAAGCAAGTGCACACACACACACACACACACACACACACACACACACACACACACACACACACACACACACACACACACACACACACACACACACACACACACACACACACACACACACATATGTGCAAACAATACAGACACACACACACACACACACACACACACACACACACACTCACACACACACACACACACACACACACACACACACACACACACAGAGAGACACATGCACACATACAAACAATACGCACAGCATACAAACAGTACACACACACACACACGCACGGCACGCACACACACGCACGCACACACACACACACACACACACACACACACACACACACACACACACACACACACACACACACACACACACACACACACACACACACACACACACACACACACACACACACACACACACACACACACACATTAAACCAGCCTCTCCTCCTCTCCTGGCTTGTTCTGGTTAGACTGAATGAAGACTTAATCCACATGTCATGTAGTCGCAGCTCACTCTGACAATGCATTAAGCCTGACATTGCATCAATGTGAGTGTGTGTGTGTGATACCGTGTGCGTGCACGTGTGCCTGAGTAGTGCACACGCTCGCGCTACCGATGCCCGTCCGTGTTACCTACCGTATGAGCCGGACCTGTGCCTCTCTCTGCCTCTCCTCAGAACCTCTGCATCCAGGCCAACCCCCAGTGGAGGGAGCAGTTCGACTTCAACCAGTTCGAAGACAACCAGGGGCCTCTGCAGGTGGAGGTCTTCCTCAAGAGAGGGAGGAAGGCAGAGGAGTCCTGGGGCATGTCAGTACTGCTGGGCGACCCTGCTCTTTTAATTATTATTACGCCGGTTGTTTTCATTCGAATGTCCTCCTATTCCTTCTCCTCCACGGCTAACAACTGGGTTCCTATAGCCGGGCCCAAAAGTCTGGGAAATTAATTGTTTCTTTTTCAGGATTCTGGAAAAGTTAGAAAATCGCAACCGAAAGCAGACACTTATAGCTCGTCTAGCTGCACTGTCATTTGACATATTGTGATGTTAGAATAATCCTCAGCTGTAACCCCTATGAAAGGTATCATGGTGGTATGATGGTCATTTCAGTTTTATCATGGTACTGTAATAATTTACTATGGTACCACCGTGGTAAAAGTTATGTATAATCGTACCACTTTTCTACTTAACTAATAACATTGTATAATCCTATTTACACCCTGATACCAATGGTATTGTAGTGGTTAGGTCATTACCATTAATTGTAGTGACCAACGAATTATGGAATACTTTTTTGGAAATATAATGATACTTTTTGGAAATATCATGATATTCCTTTATCCCTTGGGGATACCTTTTTAGAAATATGATACTTTTTTGGAAATATCGTGATACTTTTTTGGAAATACTATAAGATAAGATATTCCTTTATTGATATTTTTTTTGAAATACCACGATACTGTACATACTCTTTCACAACGGAACAGGGCGTTCGTCTCGTCATATTTCCCCCATCGCTATCGGCACACTTATCATCTGCCACATTGAATGCCACATTGAAACATGATATGATCTTCTAATCTAGTCAAGACTTTAGAGTCTGGAAAGAATGAGGAATCTCCTAATGGAAAATGCGCCTGTGACATCTCCTGTGCCCCAGGTTTGAGATTGACCTCTCCAGGCTGCCTGTTAAGGAGAGCCAGCTCTACACCCACGTGTTGGACCCCGGGAAGGGCCGGCTGGTGGTCCTGGTCACGCTGAGTCCCTGCTGGGGCGTCTCCGTCTCCGACATCAGCGAGGCTCTCCTGGATCAGACGGATGGAAAGGACTTCATCCTGGACAAATTTGTGAGTATTTTTTCCATAATCTACAGTATTTCTCCTGTCGGTTCCCGAGTGACCTGTCTCAAGCCCCGCCCTCTTTTCCTCGATCCTCCGATCACGACTGTCGCTTCAATCTGACAAATGCAGGGAGCGACAGTTGCGATTGGAGGATAGAGGAAAAGAGGGTGGGGTTTGAGGTAGGTCAATTGCTGATATATCAACACCGTGTTTTCAGCCCATATACAGGATTTTGTAAGGATTCTAATAAAAAAAATCTTTCGAAGGAATGCAATTGTGTCTTTCTCTTTAAAAAGGATGCAATTGTGTCTTTCTCTTTAAAAAGGATGCAATTGTGTCTTTCTTTCGATGTTTTAGGGAAGGGATATAATTGGCTAATCCCCGGCTGTATTATGTTCCGCTACACTTTGCTTCATATCACAACTGGGCAAATGAACATAGACTGAATTTGACTTTAGACCTCCCGGGCCACGGTACGTCATGTCATTTTATTTGACTTACTCAGAACAGAAGCATTCATTATGTTTATTACCTAAACATAAAACCCGGCCACTTATTTGTCAAACACTTACCCAGAGGTTCTTGAAATGGTCCAACAGAGAGATTCTGTCCTTTCTCTGAGGGCTGACTGAGTACGTCAAATAAAATTCCATGACATACTGTCACCCGGAGGATCTAAAGTTGATTTCAGTCTATGTTAATTTGTTCGACTGCAAAGCGTAGCTGTAATGCTGAGTCACAGGTGTGGATCCAAGTGCAGATTAAACAACAGGCAGGATGCAGATGGCTTGGGAAGCCAGCGATGGTTTGTTTAATGCAGGATCGACAGATAGAGACAGATAAGCAGCGGTTGGTAACTCACTTGCTTCACTGGCAACAGATAGTAGCGGCTAGTAACAAGCAGAACACGTAGAACAGACGAACACGCACTGACTGACTGACTGGGGCAGTCTGTCCAAAAGTACCAAAGGGGGTGATGAGACTGAGAACAGGTTGGGGTGATGACAAATTGGCGACAGCTGGTGATACACCCAGTGCACAAGGGATACACGCGAGGACATCTGCAGGACGTGGGTGGAAACACAAGAGGAGAGACTAGACGGACACCTCCCCCCTCTAGGGACGGCTCCAGACGTCCCATCAGGCTGGGTCCGAGATGTCCCTGGCAGGAACCCAGCACTGCTCCTCCGGACCCAATCCCTCCCAGTCGACCAGGTACTGGAGGCCCCAGCCACGGCTAGGATGGATACAGTAGGCTCACCAGTATTCCCTCTTCTACTAGTGAGCCTACTTTTTTAGTGCGCAGGTAGAAATGCCCCGACCGACCAGTAGGAGTCGCTATCGCAACGACCAGGACTCGTACCCCAACCGGCTACCCACCCGCAAATGCCGCCAATTGTGTTTGTAGGGAAGACTGAGCCGGCGGTACCGCTGCCAGGAATTGATCCCGGGTCTATGCAGTGATAGGCGAGTGCTTAGACCTCTACACTAGGGTGATGACGTAGGCAAGAGTGGTTAGTGGGAAACGAGGAGGGTTGCGGTTGGAAAACCAGGGAGCATTGGGAGAGAAAGAAGCGGCAGCTCCGGCGAAGACCGGCAGAGACGGGTAGTAATCTCGGAGGAGCGGTTCACGACGGCCAATGGTGGTACCTTGTGATTTGATAGCTGCATGCGGAGCGTTGTTGTCCACTGGATCCACGGTGGCTTGTTCATACTGTGAGTCACAGGTGTGGACCCAAGTGCGGATTAAACAGGCAGGATGCAGATGACGTGGAAACAAAACCAACAATGGTTTGTTTAACGCAGGACCGACCAGTTTGGTAACTGGCAACAGACAGATAAATAACTACTACATGTATCGGCTCGTAAAACAATCTGACCGACATGAGGAGGAAACAGACATACATACAAAAGGGGGTGATGACTGACAACAGCTGGTGATACACCCAGTGCACGAGGGAGACGCCCGAGGAAACACAATAGGAAAGACTAGACAGAGTTAGCACTGTAGCTGGACGTCACAGCCATGACAGTAGCACGGTACATACTGTATACAGCCGGGAATCAGCAACGGGTTGAATCTGAAGTCGGAGGAAGAGCGTATAAGCTCAAAAGAATGTCACATGTGGTGGTAATTTGCTAATGCATGTTAATGAGAGCATAGATTAGTATGCAGATTCTTTAATTTCTTTAATAAACATTTTCTGTTTACTTGTTGCATGCTTTTGTACATTTGTTTAGGGCAGGGACAGGCCATAGTTTCAATAATGATAATCTAATACAATTCTGGTCCATATTTGTATGCTCTTTAAGATCATCTTGTGTGTTGGAATAAATATTTCTTAATTATATTCCTGTTTTTCCTGGCAGAGCTTGAAGAAGTCCCATAACTGCGTGCGGGAGGTTGGTTTCCTTCAAGTCAAGGTTATAAAGGCAACAGATGTTCTAGCAGCGGACCACCCCGGTAATCTGTCATAACAGCACTCTGCTCTGATTGGGTTCCCCACGGTCACAGCCATCCTCTATTTTACATTCAATGTACTAACACCGGGTTTGTTATTCGCAGGGAAAAGCGACCCCTTCTGTGTTATTGAGCTCGGCAACAGCAGACTTCAGACCCAGACGATCTACAAAACACTCAACCCAGAGTGGAACAAAGTAGTCACCTTGTGAGTAAGAAGATATTTATATATATATATATATATATATATATATATATATATATATATATATATATATATATATATATATATATATATATATATATATATATATATATATATATATATATATATATATATATATATATATATAATATCCTGTTTTGTTTTTTCTTTTCTTCTTCTTCTCATGTATAACAATTAATATGTGTGAGTTAATATTCATGAACCTGTTTTTTCTCCAGCCCGATCAAGGACATCCACGATGTGCTAGAGCTGACCGTCATGGATGCCAATGGAGACAGAGCTGCACACTTCTTGGGGAAGGTGGCGATTCCACTGCTCACTGTGAGTTCATGGGATACAACGCTTGATCCTCATAATAACCACTATTGTAATTAGGGATGTTCGATATTGGCTTTTTTACCGATATCTGATATACCGATATTGTCCAACTCTTCATTTCCGATACCGATATCAACCGATATATGCAATGTTCCCCCCCCCCCCAAAAACACAACATTATGCATACTTTTCACAATAAATAAAATAAGAATTTGTTCTTACTTGCTTGCCTGGGTAAATAAAGGTTAAATAAATGTAAAAAAAATATTAGATTTTACATTTGAATGCCAATATCGGCCGATAATATCGGTAGGCCGATAATATCGGACATCCCTAATTGTAATGTTTAAACTGCACTATGGAAAAATGTTCCATGATAAAATAGTGCTTCCTTAGCTAAATAAATCACACAGTAAAAACCATCCCAACAGCCATGCATGAAACACAGTGGAAGTGGCACAATTAACTCTTTATGCGCCAAAAATTAGTATTCTCGTGTTTCAAATCCAACCGTTCAGCGCCAAAAACTAGTTTTCTCGTTTTTAGATCCTTTGATATTTTTCCTTTGATCCCCATTCTAAACACTCGCGCGGACCTCCCTGTGTCTCCCTGGCACCGCTGCCTACGTTCAAATTGCAATGCCGAACGAATCCCACCAGGTGGCAGTATCGCCTATCTTTTGAACTGGGTCTCTGGGTCTTTCTCTCTGTGAATCTGGCTGCAGGAACTCCCCCTCAAAGTGAATCAGGGCACAGCAATCGGTCTGAGATTTGATCGCCTCAAACCTATTGTTTCCCGTATGATAGCCATGCCCAATATACACGAGTAATTGCGATCACGATGGGACGACTGGGATTATTCATTTTGGAGTACCTTCTGACTAAGGTAAGGTCTATTTTAGGTCTATTTGACCGAACATACTTTTGTATCGATCACAGTGTCGTATTTTACCGAACCTAAAACATGCTTTTGATAACGATCGCAGCTTCGAGGTAAAACGACCCCCCCCCCCCTTGATGATTTTGTGAAGAAACATATAGTATATACCTTTTGATTTGGAAATATTTGGAGTTTCAGGCGAGCAACCCGAACGATTTGGGCATATGCATATAACACGTCATTTCTCGCGATCTAGAAAAAAATACTGGATTATTTTGGAAAGGAGCAATGTTTAGAGTGAAACAGCACACAAACTAATGTATATAGAAATGAACTGGTTCATCAGTGTTGGACTATAAACAATGCCTGTCAAATGAGCCATACTATTGTCTCCATAGCTATAATACAGAACACATGATGGGTCCGCAAACATCGCTAAAATGGTCAACAGCGCTGGCGCCATTGAGTAGAGATGGGAAATTAGCATGGCGGTCAATGAGTTAAGAGTCACAAAATCTGTAAAAGACCATGGTCTCGTTTCTAGAGCGTGAAATGTGAACACAAATAAAACAGTGATCAAAGTCACCTTTTCTGGGATACCTCTTTTGTTCTCTTATCCTCCATGTTTAAACGTGGTGCAGTTACCTTGCACGGCCACAGGGTGCCGATCTTCTGTAGTGTGGATTTTAGTTTCAATACCTAAATTGAGACTGATGTAGCGTGATGTAGTCTGATGTAAGATGTGATTAAGTATTTTGTTTTTATTTGATTGTATTTTTCTTTTTTCATTTTAATTTCAGTTACCCTTTCAGATATTATATTCCGATTCTTCTTTGGGAAATGTGAATAAATTAATTTCCTTTATAAATTCTGTTATTTTTTTCTCTTATTTTAATTGTAGTACTAATTACATTCTGTATTTGTTCTATTATTTGTGTGTGAGGACCCCAGGAAGACTAGCAGCCATTAATCTGACAGCTAATGGGGATCCTAATGAAACAAACAAACAAACCTCTTGATACAGAAACATGTGATATTAGTACAAGTAATTATCAGTGACACTAATGATTATATTCTAACACCTGATGTCGTAGATCAAGAACGGCCAGCAGGTCTGTCACGTGTTGAAGAAAGAGACTTTGGGAGGACCATCCAAAGGGAGCATCACCCTGGTGATGGAGGTCATCTATAATAAAGTAAGCACCAAAACAAACTCCCCCATACCAGCACATCCGACGTGTAATTATTATTGAGCTTTTCTTTTAACACTTTGAGCGCCACGCCTGGTTTTCCATTTTACCGCTTGAATGCCACCATCGGCGCCAATGTTAACGTTAATATCGCCTAATATCGCTATGTGTTTAATCTGCCCATCGCATTATCAAATACTATTTTCCAGTCAGTGCTGTGAAGGCAGATTGTTTTTTTATCGCGTCGTTTCCGTTTCAGAGCAGTTAGAAAAGCCCCCGTTTTGATATAAAAAACAGCTCATTCTGGAGCATTCTATGAAAATCGTCTTTTAGTGGAATATTCCACAACGTTGATATTCGTCGGCCTTTTTATGAATCGTTTTCAAATAAACGCTAGATGATCAATATTATACGTGCACGCAAGCACATTACGGCCGCGCACTGATAATCGCTCCGTTGATTTCCTCACGGAGTTTTACAGTGAAACCGAAAGAAGACATTTCACAAAACAGCTTATAACTTCATCAAACTTACTCTGATTATCCTACCACTGATAACATAGAGTCCTTACCTGACATCAGATGGTATCCAACTGGTATATTCCAATTCCTGATCACCATTCGAAAAAATCGATACGTGTATGGATCCAACGCGATACAGTAGAACTCCATGATCCGCGGGGCTCTGAGGCTCCAGAATGAACTCTGGTAACCCCGGCTGGATCAGTGAACTGGAAAATGTGGAGTACCAGATTTTTTTCCCCATTCATTTTCATTGAGTCCATTCCAAAATCACTTATGTCATCTGGGAGACGACAGGGGGCGCTTTTTTCCACAGTGATCGCTGGCGCCCCTCGGCTATACTCGGGTAGGCTCGGGTGATGCAATAATTTTTCAGATCGCAAAAAACAAAAAAATCAGAGAAATCTCGTGAGTGGCATGCAACCACCTATAAAAAAACCAGAGAAATCTCGTGAGTGGCACTCAAAGTGTTAATACAATTTGGTTTGTATTCCCAGGTCAGAGCAGGTGTCCGGACCTTCCAACCGAAAGAGACCAAGTTCTTGGAGGAAACCCCCAAATTCTCCAAAAAGGTCAGGGGCGCCTATCGACGTTCCTCTGTTTCATATTTGCTGCGTTCTGCTAATGTAGTTCACAGAAAGCAACATAAATGAATGCACGGATGCCCCCTTGTGCGCCCCCATGCATTTCGCTAATAATGTGACAACAAGCGAAGAATTTTTATTGGTCATAGTCGGTCTAATTAGTTTAATTGGCTTTAAACATCAAAGCACACTGCAGCAAATAAGGCCTTGTAAACCCAGAATCGACTCCGATTGCCAAGTCGTAAACATTATGTCCGGTTATCAAACGATGCTAACTGGCTTTTTGTTCTGATTATCTCCCATTAGGTCCTCGCCCAGAATATCTACCGGGTTCGCAAAATCAGCACGGCGGTGCTGTACACGTTACAGTACATTAAAAGCTGCTTTCAGTGGGAGAGCGCGCAGCGCAGTCTAACGGCCTTTCTGGTAAGTCATCGCCTCGCGTTAATGAACTCCTTTTGAAGCCTCGGGCGAACAAGTTGTGTCCTGATTCACTGCACGGTTTTAACTCTTTCATTGGAATTGGAACGGAGAGGTATGTCTTGGCTCTCGCCACATTCCCCTTTCTGCTCATTTTCCCATGGAAAACAACGGATATGTGCCGCCCGCCCCAATGTGTACGTGATGGATGTGCCTTATCCTTTAAATCAAACCCCACTTGGCTCTCCTTCAGCTCTGATGACATTAGGACGTATCTGAAGGGGCTAGGGGGGGGGGGGGGCTCGGTAGCAGAAGCCCCGGTAACCCAGGGGACGGTGTAAGGAGGATCACAGCCTCCGCCTCACTGAGGCGGAGGAGCGACTGCCTCCGAGATTTGAACCCGCGTTTTAAATGTTCTCTGTTTAGCTGTTTTTAATGAGGGCCGTGTGATCTAAGGCCCTAAGCTTAAATAATCTTTACTTCACCCAGTGAATCCCCCTCCTCCTCAGAGCATGTAATGTGCCGGTGAATCCCCCTCCTCCTCACATGTAATGTCGTGATGAAGAGCGTTTCACTCGGCCACGAGAGCCCCGGCAGTGGCGTGTCAGGGTGAGCAAGCGGTCACAGACAGGGTGTGTGAACAACTCGGCTTTCAACGCCTTTTTTTCTCTCCTCTTTTCTTTTTTTTTCTCTCCCTTCTTCCGTCTGCTCCTGTCTCGGGGTGACATGCATTTCATACCTGGTGTATTTCTATAAGCCCATCTCACTGATCCTTTAGGTGCGAATCCCCCCAGGCTACGGCCAGGCTCCACGTATCACACAGCCTTTAGAAGCAGCCCGGCGCACAGACACAGACACAGAGAGACAGACAGACAGACAGACGGGCAGACGGACAGACAGAGAGAAAGAAAGGCAAGAGAGAGAGAACAATGCACGCGATTGTATAAGAATAGAGTGGGAGGCAGGTCGCTATCTGGGAAAGAAAGTTAGAAGAGACAGACAGAGAGGCGGTGAGGTGGAGTGTGGAGAGAGAGATACAGAGAGAGAGAGAGAGAGAGAGAGAGAGAGAGAGAGAGAGAGAGAGAGAGAGAGAGAGAGAGAGAGAGAGAGAGAGAGAGAGAGAGAGAGAGAGAGAGAGAGAGAGAGAGAGAGAGGGAGAGAAAAGAGACAGACAGACAGACAGTTAGGTGGAGTCAGACAGAGAGAGAGAGAGAGAGAGAGAGAGGCAGACAGACAGGCAGTGAGGTGGAGTGTGTGGAGGCAGATAGAGAGAGGGACTCGGAGGCAAGCGCAGGCGGGGATATGGGCAGGAGGAGTGGAGGGGAGCAGGCGGATAGGCAGGCTGACAGGTGACAGGTCAGCGGGACAGGGCCATCGCCTGGCCCCCACCTATAATTAGATCCTCTGCAGGCGATGGCCGTGTGTGGTGGCACACTCTAATCTTTCATTTCCACTTCCACTCCACCCGCTGTTTAGGAGCACGGCGCACAAAATAGAGATCTTAGAGAGGAGGGAGAGGACAGGCGCGCTGTTTTTTTTCTTCTTCGTCTTCTTCTTCTTCGTCTTCTTCTTCTTCTTCTTCTTCTTCTTCTTCTTCTTCTTCTTCTTCTTCTTCTTCTTCTTCTTCTTCTTCTTCTTCTTCTTCTTCTTCTTCTTCTTCTTCTTCTTCTTCTTCTTCTTCTTCTTCTTCTTCTTCTTCATCATCCTTATCGCCGTTAACCGTCGTATCTTGGTGGAATTATCGGTGTGTTTTGGCCGGTCATATGCAGCCATGCGTTAGTCAAATTAATATATAGTAATAGTTTTATTTTCTTTTTTTTCACACAAGCTTCTGATTATATTAGCTTATATAGGGCGACAGAGTGGTCATCTGGTAGTCGAAAGGTTCCCGGTTCGATTCCCGCTCCTCCCCGGCAGCATGTCGAAGTGTCCTTGAGCCAAGACACTTAACCCCTAATTGCTCCTGATGTGCAGGTTGGCACCTTGCATGGTTGCCCCCACTGTCGGTGTGTGAATGTGTGAGTGAATGGGATGTGAGGAAGTCAAAAGTTTGGATAAAAGCTGCTATATAAATGCACCATTACCATTTATATTATCAGGATGTAGAGGAATTTGGTTATTTTTAATTCCACTGATGTGCTGATATTATATGAAACGACCTGTTCTCATAGAATGTACTCTTTGCACGAAGAAAAGACAGCGGCGCGGTGGAAGGTATTTTTTCAAACGCTAGCTGGCAACAGAGCGGACGGAGTCATCGTCTGAGAACGAGGTGCGCTTCCACGCGCGCACGTGTCAAAGGTGCTCGGCGAGACTCGGCCCCCTGCGAGAGAATGAATCAGCCGTGTCGAGAATCGGGAGACGAGCGTAAAAGGTTCACAGGTCCTCGACTAGGAGCCGCGCCGCGTCTCCATGTAACTCACATCTGAATACGGCCTCCGATTGACTGCAGCAGGGGAAGGTCCCGAACAGACAGACGTGTGAAAAGGAGAGGGCAGCGGAGCGGCCTCCACTGTCATTACAAGCCCAGTGCCACGCCACTACACACACACACACACACACACACACACACACACACACACACACACACACACACACACACATACACACACACACACACACACACACACACACACACACACACACACACACACACACACACACACACACACACACACACACGCACTTGCACACGCACACACACACACACACGCTACTCTGCCCACGAGGCCAGCTCCAAGTCATCATTTGCAATTAAGTTAGTGTCTGAAGCAGCATGCGACCACGTGCCTTAATGAAAGCGGCTCCCACTCCTGTATTTATATCTTTAGGCAGTGGTAATAAGGTAACCGATTCAGACGTTGACAGATGGCCTCTGCTTGCCTCTCAGATGTGCATAATTACACTAGTAGTGTCTGCTCTTTTCTGCGGCCGTGAGAGAGCCACGTGCCGAGCCTTCCAGCGTGCGCTCTGTGAGGACCCGCCGCGGAGCCCGGCTCTAGTTTTAATATACATTACAATACATTATTTATCAAGCAGGGCCCCTACCGCTTTACACCGTATGGTATACATCCTGTACCGCATTACCGGCCGCCATTGGCTTCTGCAGGGACCGGCTTCCTCTTCCCGTAGTGCCTTACCAGGAATACCTAGCCATTATATATCAGCCGGTCCCAGCCGTGCTCTGACCTCTACCCTGTTTATGTAGATCAACGTATACATTACGGAGCGTTTGTTGTTGTGAGATATTCGTGAGATATTCATATTTCCGTGTGTGTAAAGATCACATGTTAGCCGAGTGTCGGGGAATGTGATAATTTCTCACCGGGCGGCTAACTTTTCTCTCCTGTTTTGGCAAGCGGAACAGCCGCGTATCCAGGGACGTCAGCGCCAAGCGTGCACATGGCCGTGAGTTCTGGATTGATAGCTCATTTCGGTGTAAGGAGAAAGTCTGCGGAGATGCGGAAAAGTCCCGCAGATAGTGTCATTGTTTGCAGGTGCACAGGGTTACCTATTTTGATTCCTCAGCGAGCAGAGTCCACATCGCTCGAAGATGCTTTTGTGCGTCCCCTCCCCCCCCCCCCCCCCCCCTCTCCCGGCTGCAAGTTTAAAATAGCCACTTTCTAATTAGGTAACGTAACAAGAATCTTTCTCGCGCGTTTAAGCAAACTTCTGGCAAAGCCTTATAAACGTCTTCAT
>NW_028169457.1:0-20182 GCF_963971535.1 Notolepis coatsorum | reverse complement strand
TAATCGGGGGTTTGGCTGAGGCTACAGAGCCTACAGTCATGCACTCTACTGATTATTCCCCCCCCCCATTATTTTTCTAAGCATCACCCCCAAGCAACTGAGCAGACTGTGTTATAATCTAACTGATATGGCATAGCTATACTAGACCCTCATCTGCACGTTTGATTACACTGTTTACTTTCTCATATCTTATCTATATTCAGAGTTGATTATATTGTTTACACTGTTTATTTTTACATTTATTATCATTTTATTGCCTATATTTACATCTTTCTACTATCGCCCTGCCCATACCTGTATCTCCCCTCCCCCATGCTGCTATGACACCCAACATTCGGTGTCTTATCCTATAGCTGGCTCCTTCCTTTCACTCAACAATCTCTACTTCTCTACTCAAAAGATAAAAGTTGGTACAGTGGTATTGTTTTCCAATACCCAGTTATATTCTAGACTACACACGTAGAAAGACCCTGTTTAGTTTCCCCTCTCTCTCTCACTGTTTCTGAAAACAGGATAATTACACAGAATTATCAGAATCTGCACCTGGCTCGCTGATAACAAACTATCTTTCCTGTGACAAAATGGCATCCATGGTAATAAAAAAAAAGTCAACCAACTAACTAGATTCTTGTACCGGATCTCCTCTCTGGTAAACAAGAATACCCTGAAGACTCTGGCAGGAGCACTCATTCAAGGGTACTACGACTATGCTTGCACCTCATGGTACCAAAGCACCTCAAAGGCGCTAAAAACAAGATTACAAACATCACAAAACAAACTGGTCAGACTTCTACTTGACCTTACCCCTAGAACCCATCAAACCCCTGCCAACTTTGACAACCTAGGATGGCTTAGAGTAGACAGCAACTTGCAATGGGCCTGGTCTACAAGATACACTACACGACCAAGGTACCCATGTATGCCACATCAATGTGGAACGCCCTACCCAAAGCTGTAAAGGAATGTGAATCCCTACCCACATTCAAAAACGCTCTTAAAGAGCACCTATGGGAGGCTGCAATTCTAAACTGGCCACTGTAAATGTCCAAACCCCCCCACCCCCTCCTAATAGACAGTCTCCTCCCCACCGCATGTATATATTCTCTCCCCAACGTATGTATATTTCTCTCCCACCCACCCACCCCCTCCTAATGAACAGTCCCCTCCCCTCCCCATCATATGTATATACTCTGTCAGGATCTATGGGTAACAGTACTGTATATTTGCATAATTCGTCGCCTTCTTAAAATAGTGGCCTAAGTCATAATTTCTCATTTTCAGGAAACATAATAAACTGAACCATATATAGAATATATCATATTTATTACTAATTTCACACAAACATTTTATGACAATAGAAGACAATTAACATAAAAATAACGATGTCTATCAATTATGTAACATAAAAGGAATAAATGACTTAGGCCAATTTACGAACATGCCGTTGTGACTTGAGCCATTTTAAACCTGACTTAGGCCATATTACTTCTTGAGTAAGTGACTTGGGCAAAACGTGTCACTTTTTTTATTCCATTTATTTGACAGACAATGGGGAAGGATAAGCCACACTAGCAGGGCACACAGAGACTCAGGAGAGAGAGGGCAGTTTGGCCGTGGTTGGCCCTTTAAATTCAATAAAGCAAACTCAACAGTTACAACTCAAATCACTTATGAGGGCCGACGTTTCACTCTACTGGTTAAAGTTGCTTACTCGTGAGTAGTACGTTCGTTGATAAAGAAAAATACTGTCCACAGCCGCTCCAGTGTAAAACAAAGATATCCAAAATGGTTTATTTCTCTTCCACAGCGAAGTCTTTCTTTACAGAAGTGGTTAGATATTTTCCTAAATATTCACGTTACTACTACAAGGTAAGAAAACTGTATTTCCCAGTCTCCAAAATCACCGCCGACTTGACACATGAAAATTCCTCCACACTGGAAAGCCGTAAATCAACTTGCCGGCTCTTTCCACAGCAAAGCGGTAGGCTTGGCACCTTGGTTGAGAAATGCAGTTCTGTATCGTTAGTGGCTTAGCTTGGCATCGCCTTCTGCACTATCTCGCGTACGTGCACGCGTACTGAATAAACCACAAATGTACCTCTAATACCAGTATTAGTCTGACCACACCCCTCATCAGCTTACCTTCATAAGCAGGTGTGTGGTCACCTGCTCTCCTCCTTCTCGCTTTCACCACAAGGAAGAGGTGCCTCGGTAGATCCCCACACTTGACACCATGATGGAAGAAATTGGATTAGGAACAGCTTGGGAAACAAGGATACGTTGACATCATATCTTTATTTTCTCTCTCACTATTTTCGAGAAAATACGGCGATATTGTCTTCGTACTGGAGTGTCTAGAAGATGATGATCATTCTACAAACCCTCCACCGGTTTTCGTATTGGGAGCACGCCGCTGCATGCTTCTCAACTGCAGTTCCTTGCTGTGTTTGTTGGGGTGAAACCTGTCAGGCCACAGCTGAACTGTCGGACATGCCGCTGTTGTGAGGAGCGGTGCGTTCCAGGTTGGGTGAGTAGTGTTTGCTGGCGGGCTCCACTTGTCTGTTGGTGCTATGGGGGCTACTAGACAAAGTTTATGGAAACCGGCCCCAGGCTAGGGTCCTTTGTTTAGCCGTCTAGGCGACAGAAGGCCTTGGTCTGGCGACCATTTTAGTTTTAACTAGTGGGCCGCGACCATTGACACTGGTGATCCCTGTGTGTTCTGGACGAGTGGATTCTCTCTGTCACCGTGTTAAGACCCCATCTTTCATATCCAAATGAGAGTATTCCTTCACGAGGGGATATGTGCATGTAATGTGCGATAGCGGCAGATTCATGTTCAAAGTCAGCTATACAGGCCAGTTGGTACTGTGCTGATTCCGCCGGACGTGTTATTGTCACCGTTGTGAAGCGGTGTTGACGTCTTGTTTTCTCTTTTCTCTTAAAAAGTGAGGAGGGTTCAGAACGGCGGCCTGTCTGGGTGAGTGTTATGTCATTGTTTACATGTTCATAGCTTACGGTTAGCCGGTCGGTGGCCTGGCGCGGGGTAGCTTAGGCTTCTCGCGCGCCGCCGGGAGCTCGCTCCTGATCGCGTGCGTCGTAGATCGGCGTCTCGCGAGCGGAAGCGATAGCACCCGAACGTTTGGAGCAGCCGTTAGCTTGATGCTATTCTGTTGAACGTGCTTTGATTTTTAACATGTTTTACACTCTTGACCACGACGTCATCTTTGACAGGGGATGTTCGTCAACCCTGCCTGAGCCTAGACGGGGATTGCGTCAACAAAGAGGGCTGTGTTCTACGGTGGCTTATGACTGCACTTCGCTGATCTGCGTTCCGGGCAGGTACGGGGTTGGCCAGACCCTCATAACACGTCTTCTGGTTTTACCTTGCTAAATGTATTGTGAATGACGGTGTTTTTTTCCCAAAACGTGTGTTGTTGCAATGCATTTGAGATACGTTGCGGGTTGTGTGTGAGCTGTTTTTGTCACTGGCAGTAGCTTCTCTGTGCAGGTCGTGATGTATTGATCTGGTTGTTGTGTGAGAAACATCATGGTGTTTATGTGTACCGTGTACTCACTACTAAGGCAACTAACCTATGAAGCTATGCTTGGTGACGAGTGAGTAAAAGAATGTTCTTTCTCAGACTGTAATGACAATGGACAGTGAGTTCACACATTAACAGGTTTTCCTGTTTTAACTGGCCGTATTGAGGGTAAAATAGGAGGATTGTGTTTTTCCCCCCCCGGTTCCCTGGGGACTTTATCACCTCCTATCAGACATGTTGTGCATTAATTGTGTCTTTTGTGTGGTAGGGATACGATGTAACTCTCAGCTTGATTGCTGAGGTTGTGCTAAATCTGCTGGAGAAACTTATTTCCTAAAGGGAAATTGGTTTGGTTGCGGTCATGTGTGCTTAGCAAGGCCTGTGGTCGATACTAATCAAGAATGATGTATTCTCTCATTGTGATGATGATGGGTTGTGTGTGTCATGTGACCTACAACTGGGTTGTACTGACCACAGAAGCACATGTGTATGTTGGACCGGGGTTCTTAGAGCCCTCTCTATTCTGTGTTTTTCCTTAGTAAAAATCAGATAGCAGGTTAGCTCGTGCGCTGTGTGGAGCTGTGAAACGCTTCATAGGGTTGACTATGACTGTGTCATATTCTCTTTTTGTCGTTACGTCGTATCATGGGTGTGGGGTCGTAAAGGGGTGAACTGGTAACCTTTCCTCTCCCCGTTGTTCTGTCGGTCAGGGGTACACCCCCTGTCCTTCAAGGTTCCCGTCACGTGGCGGTTCGGCACGTTACGGGGGGGGGGGGGGGGGGGGGGGGGGGAGGGAGTTCCTGGTCCCACGGCCTGGTATATTGGGCGTGTGCACCGCAGGAATTCCCCCGCCATAGAGTACGTCACCGTGCGCGTCTCTGTTGGTAGGACTTCCGTGTGCTGTTCAGGTCCATGTGATGGATCTGTTTTCAGGGGGGGTGGTCAGGGCTCCTCCTCACCAAGCGCCTACTCAGGCCTTCTGTGAGTTCGGACTCCTTCTTCCATGTGATCCATGTGAGGAAGCCTCCATCAGAGTACAGAGCCTTCCTCCTCAGATTGTCAAAGTGAGTGGACCCTCTAGAAGGGTCCTTTTCTATTGTATGTATATTCGATTCAATTCGTTTATTGAGTGTGTATGGGTTCGGTGCCTCTTCCCCGGAGGCCCTAAAACCAGTTTTTTACATGGCTCAAGGTGCAATATATTCTTTTCAATCTGTACAGCTCGCGTGGGAAGTCTCTCTGGGGATCCCCGTCTCTTTCCTATGGGAGGGTGGTGGGATGTAAAAATGTGAACATTTTTTACCCCGGCTGTGTAGACTGGGATACATACTGTTGATGCTTCCTTCTTTCTATTCCAGAAGTGTTGGAGTTAGGGAGTGTCACACCCCTCTTGTCGTTCCCCTGGGCGCCTTGGGGATTCAATGGCAGGTCTAAATAGCCTGTTCATTGATGGGGGTGTGTCCCGACGCACGTATAGTGCTAGCTCGCTGTAAACAGGCGATTGACTGGCACGCCTTAGTTGCTTGTGGTTGAAACAGCGTTTTTATAAAGCAACTGAGATGGGGGTTTTTCCTCTTCCGGCGACCACATCCCATGACCTGGGTGGGTTGTCGACGGATCCTCGTTCATGTCTGGGGGATGATGACGGGATGGATCTGAACATATGTAGTGGGGTCTCACGCCCTTGGGGTGGGCCACCAGGCGCGGTTCGTCCCGACGTCTGGGTGGCGCCTTCTTTTCATGTTAAGATCAACACGCATATCTGCCCTTTTCCTGGGGCATGTCGGCGTGGTTAGGGCACGGGACTGGTTCTGGTCACGCTGGTCCAGATCAGTTGAACCCGTTGTCCGCCGGGGATGCAGATCTGCTGTTCTGGTACCCTGAGGGACTTGGGCTTTTTTCAGGGGGAAAAATGCCAGGTCGGTCTGGGTGTCACAGGGTTAAGCGCTATGGAGACCCTGGTTGGGTATGTTTTTACTCAGCACTGTCGTCATGGCTTACAGCCATGCCATTCTGTACGCGCTCGATCTCGTCGGATCTCGGCCGCTACACAGGTTGGTCCTGGTTAGTACTTGGTTGGGAGACCGCCGGGGAATACCAGGTACGGTGTGCTTAGGGGCTGGTTCTCCATTGTTTTTCGCTCCTCTCTCACGCATGGCGAAGAGGGGCCTGTGGGGGTGGTTTTTTGACCTCCTCTGGTGACCCTGTGCTTCCCGTACCGCCAGGCCCGGTCCGAAGTGATGTTTGCGACCCGTAGGCCTGGGTTAACCCTTTTTGGAAACTGAAACACTTGTACTGCGGTATAGCCGGTGTATACCCGCAGGTGTGTTTTGGAGTTTTTTCTTGAGGGGTTATAGGAACAACCACCGCATTGGGTAACACCGAGGTGGTTGATTCCCTGGTGTGTTGGAGCAGTGTCAACTCCCGGGTTCACCGGTTGAGGGTGCCCCTGCACGTTCATGACGTCTGCCGATCGTGTCAGCCTTCTCTGCCTCGACCCCTCTGGGTGGGGGTTGTTAAATGGAGGCTTGGTCATGCAACACCGCCAGCTTACGCTCCTTCCGCCGGGGCGGCTGTGTTCAGCTGTCCCCTCTGGCGCCTGTCTCGTCCGCAGTCTCCAGGCTAGGGTTAACAGCCTGTTGCCTGGTTTTTCCCCGGTGCGCTGCCTGCTTCCGTTGGTTAACCTTTTTTGTGTGCTTACGGCCAT
Organism: Notolepis coatsorum; assembly: GCF_963971535.1. Lineage (NCBI taxonomy): Eukaryota > Metazoa > Chordata > Actinopteri > Aulopiformes > Paralepididae > Notolepis > Notolepis coatsorum. The sequence continues at coordinate 13,933 of NW_028169457.1, read as the reverse complement.
GCTGACTGCCTATTCTGCAGGGTCAGTGTGCCAGGCGGTGTACTATTGGGGGGACGGGGCCCGCTCGGCTTACTGGCCTGGTTGGTTCCGCCTGGGAATACCAGGTGCAGTAACTGAGGGGCCTTTGTCCGAATACGCTGGCGATGTGGGGGGCGGGGCACTACGTGCCCACCTGGTGGGGTCTTGATGCTGGCATCATGGACTTCTCCGGGCCCCCATTCCAGGGAGTCCAGTCCTTTTGGTGGGTCTGGGTCTTCCTTCGTGCTCCGCTGCTACGGCCTTGCCACGGGGTTGGGTTTGCCCTTGACCCCGTGATTCTGGGGGCAGTAACGAGGTTGTTCCTCCGTTCGTTCCCGGGTGGCATGCGGGTTGTGCGTGTGTGTAGTCGTGGGTCAAGCCACGGTCTGCTCACCCTGTGCGTTGAGTTGCTTGAGTGCCTCTTCGCACGGTCGGGTCCGTCGCCCTCCCGTGACGTCCCTAATAGGGGGGCTACCCTCCATTAGGGGGGGTCGGGGGGGCTCGGCCCTCCCTGTTCTGATGGTTTTGGGGGGCTGTCAGCGGGGTGTATTTGTCAGCCAAGTGGCTCCGCTTGGCCTCCCTTGTGCAGAAGGCGATGCCAAGCTAAGCCACTAACGATACAGAACGTTAGGTTATGACTATAACCAAGTTCTGTTAGTTAGGGGCGATGCTTGGCATCGGACGCCGCTGCAGCCCTTGTCCTCACCTTGTGGTGAAAGCTTGGGAAGGAGGAGAGCAGGTGACCACACACCTGCTTATGAAGGTAAGCTGATGAGGGGTGTGGTCAGACTAATACTGGTATTAGAGGTACATTTGTGGTTTATTCAGTACGCGTGCACGTACGCGAGATAGTGCAGAAGGCGATGCCAAGCATCGCCCCTAACTAACAGAACTTGGTTATAGTCATAACCTAACGGCTTCAGTCTATGTTGTTTAGTCTATCTGTTCAGTCCTGTTCAGTCCTGTTTCAAGCTACACACTGCCTGTTCTATGTTCTAGAATGTTTGGTTATGACATCATACAGTGACATCACCAATGTTCCAGAACGTTCGATCATGACATCATACTGTGACATCACAAATGTTCTAGAATTGTCTATTATGACAAATAAGATGGTTCAATAAATCCAATCAATATTCCTAATGCCATTTCAATGTAAGGTTATAAAAATAAACATTCATATAATACAATAACCTAAATATATAGCTTTGGCTCCTACATCACTCTTGGCTAAATCAAACATGCCAGGTGAATCAAACACTGAGGAGGCATGTTCCTCTCCTCACTTCTCCCCCCAGCTCTTCTTTACTGGGTTTTTATTGTAGTTAAATCACTCAAAATCAAACAAATGGCAGGAAAATCAAACACTGGGAGGCATGTTCCTCTCCTCACTTCTCCCTTCAGCTCTTCTTTGCAGAGCTATTGATTGATGCCTATTTATGTGGCAAATTATCGAAGTGATGACACTCGGTGGGCATGACATGTTTCATGGACTGAAGGTCCTGAAACTTCCTCTCTGTGATTGGCAGAGCATGTGGAAACATTCTAATCCATGTCATCAGCTTGTTTGGCACCTTGACCCTCTGTGGCAGTGCTTCCCATGAGTTCTCCGAGAATGATAGCTTGTAATGGACCTTGCCATCACTGCTAAACTGAAGAGCCCGCAAATTATGTACAGTCGGATCTCCAGCTTTTTTGCCTGGTCTGATGCTGAGGATGTAAGAGCCATTCAATTTCAGGATTTCATCATGCTTGACCACCTTCACATGGTAGGGTGATGGTCTGGATGGTCTGATTCTTGCAGTCTGGAGTATGATCACGTAGTCTCTCGGGGTGATGATATCCGTAATAATTTTACGTTCAATGGTTATGGTACTATGCATGCTGTCACACTCTATTTGTATGTGTCCAGCAACAAGGTACTTCTGTGTTATTAGTACCCCATATTTCCTGGCAAGCTCAGAAAATGCATTCGCCACATTTGCATTGCGGTTCTGATGACCACAACCATCGCTCCACACTACTATCTCCTTGATTTCTGGATGATATTTGATCAAACCTTCAAAATGGCGATATTGAAGGTGTGCGAATACTTCGCTACTGAGATCGCCCTGAGTCTCGTCCCACATGTAGCAGTACCCTTCCTTTGATTTCAAGTCATAGAGGGTAAAGTTATGGACCTGCAGTTTTGTTTTGTAATACAGGCAGCTGGCTTGGGTTTTTGGACACAGCAGCACGGCTTGCAAGTCCATTGTCCAAACGGACTTCTCATTGTTTGCAGAATCCTTGTCGTGGGATTTATCTTGTCTTGCTTCATCTTTTGCCATCACATGTGCATCATATTTGGCCTTACTGATATTACCATGCTTGAATGAAACACAAACATCACACTGATCTTTTCGAGGAATGAATACGGAATACTTCCCTTCATGGAACACATCTGTAAAATGCCGTATCCCAACGGCCTTCACTCCAGCAGTTGCAGCTGCTTGTTGATATTCCCGATGTAGTTGGGAGATGGTTGTGCCTGGGTGAAGGAACTTCTTGTCTTTGTAGGTCGCTGTGCTTCTGCAGTAATGCAAATCAACAGTGGGTAGGTCCTTCAACCAGTCCTTAAGGAAATCTGTGAAGTCAGTTTCCAGCTTTGCATGCTTGCCACTCTTAGGTCCAGATTTAGTTGGCGGGGCTGCTGCTTGTCTGTCATGGTCGATGGTGTCTTCATTCAGCCAGTGTCTAATGGTTCTTTCATGGAGACCAAGTGTAGAAGAAAAAAGTGCCTGGCACAATTTATGACTCGTTCCATCCTGAAGTTTAAGTTGGTAGGACAATGACACATTGCGCCTGGATTCTTCAGCAACTTTCCTTTGCTTTATGGCGACCTTTGTGACCAAAGTTTTGATGTATAATCGACGTTCTTCCCAGGTGTTCATCGACCAAACATTCTGAAATATCCACTGCCTCTGTTCTTCTGTAATGGATTGGCAGTCTCGAGTCTTGACTCGTTGACAGAACTTTGAATTGCAGGGAGGACCCTTAGCCTTCGCAGGTATTTTGTTGCCACCTTTGCCCGTGTATGGCATTCATTTGAGACGTTTCTGCTTGGATTCATTCACTATTTTGTGTTTGTAATTAAACTATAATTTGTGACAGTAAAAGACTAAATAACTACACAACATGTATAGCCTGGCCTATTGTAAGAGCCAATTTACATGGTTGTAGTGCCATATGTTATATTTTATGCATTTGTTTGGATTTATGTATTTATGATAAATTCTGCCTGTAATACATTGTGCCTGCCAGCCTGCCAAATTGAGTTTGTGGCATCAGTTCCCGTTGCTCACCAGTAGGTGACATACGTAGCTACTTAATGAGTAACGGGACTGATGACAGGCAGGTGCGTTTGGTTACCGGTAGAGCCAAACAGTTTTTGACCGTCAGGACGTCAAGTCGTCAAGTCGTCACGTCGACACGGCACGTTGTTTTGTTATCGTTTTGTTTGTAGTGTATAGTGTTTGTTTGTTCTTTTGAAGGTATCGTTGGCATTTGCTTTGTATCGCATGCAATTGGTGCATACGTTAATTATGTGGTAAATAAACCCATTTGGGGCACTAGTGGAACGGACCTTGTGGACATTCATTCCTTTCACCAGACGGTATACAACAGCGGCCACAGACGCGTCAACTATAGGTTTTTAGCCGGTAACAGCCTCCTCAAGGGCTTATAGTTTTATTGTTTTTGTTAAAGTCAAGTTGGCCCTTATACAAGTCAAAAACTAGTGCTCGTTGAGAACACATGAAGAGAAAGTCAAAAACCAGTGCTCGTTGAGAACACATGAAGAGCAAGTCAAAAACTTGTGCTCTTTAGTATAAAGGTGGATTGGAAACCACACCAAGAGCAAAGCAAGTCAAAAACTTGCTCATCAGTAAAGTGGATCAGCACAGAACCACAGCAAGACAAGCAAAGTAGGTTTAAGCTTTGCGCAACAAGAAACGTTGAGGACAGCGGGGAAGCCATTCAGCCTCGCTTTGATGCGCGCGCGGAGCTGATGCGTTGAGGACTGCGTGGGATTTGCGCAGTTCCAGCTGTTGGATGTCAACATAGCCATGAGCTGAGAAGCGCTGAACGTCAACCTACTCATCAGAGCTCCGACTACAACCAACGGTACCCAACGTCAGCTGCCAACATTTTCCGTGGTAGGCTACAAGCCGAGGTAAGGTAGCGCTACCCCTTTTTTTGGCCATGGTAAATGTGTGCACACAACTCTTACGTTTTGCGAGCATAAAGTCCAATGCATTGGTAGCTGAAAATAGACTGCGCGTACCAGTCTACCGTTAACTTCGATTCGTTTGTGCGCGCCACCGTTGGCGTTGAATCCGTTATGTGCGCCACGCACAACTATCGTTGACTGTTTGAATCCCTTCGTGCGCGCCGGGCATAACGTTATTGCTTCAATCATTTCACTGCTGATTGTCAACATGAGCGTTGCGGATGACAATCAAGACATTAATAATGAGCAACTCGTCGGTGCAGAGGCGGCTGTGAAAACTGTCACAATGGAAAAAAGGGAAATTAAACTGACCTTAAAGGCTGTAATGGAAAAATTGGGAAAATTGGAAAATAAAAGATCAGATATATTAAATAAGGCACAAAAGTTGTACAAAATGATGGAGGTATTTATGCACAATGCTGACGTGACAGGGGTACAAGATGTATTATGTGAATATGTAAGGCTGTGTGAGACAGCCAAATCTGTACAAAATGAATTTATGAATACGTCAACTATGTCCCCGGACGAAAATACATTACAAACTGCCTGGTTTGGGTCAAGAATAAACACGTTGGAAAGCTTCCACATGCTTGTTGAGAGTTGGCTGGCACAAAATATGGCAATTACAAATAGCCAGGGTGAAGTGCACTCAGAACCTGTGCACACAGAGGATGTGCACACTGTCTGTGTAGACACAGAGGCTGTGCACACAGAGGATGTGCACACAAGGGAGGTGCACACTGTCAGTGCACCCACAGAGGACGTGCGCCCAGACAACATACAAACAGTGGTTGATGATGTGAAACCAAATGACAGTATTTCAAATATCTCCTTTGGACGCTCACAAGGCAGCAGAAAGAGTGGTAGCAGTGTCAGCTCTGAACGCCTCATAGCAGAGGCTAAAAGAGCATCACTGCTGGTGAAAGCAGCGTACTTAAAGGAGAGACAAGCTCTGGAGGAGCAAGAGCAACAGTTAAGGAGGAAAAAGGAGCAGCTTGAAATGGAGGCTGAGTTGGCTGTATCCACTGCCCATTTGGCTGTTATGCATACTACGTCAGATGCAGGGAGACGGTCACGAACCTCTAGCCAAAGGCATGTGGGAAATCACACTGGACCCCCTCATTCAAGCCATACTGTGCTAAATCCAGCAGCACAGCAATTCAGTACTCCTATGCCAGAGCCTGTTGTCAAGCCAAAGGTTAAACCTCACCTCTTCCACATGCCCTCACAAGGTGGAGCTGCTGCACAACCAACCCTCTTCCACTTGCCATCACAAGGTGGAGCTGCTGCACAACCACCCCTCTTCCACATGCCATCACAAGGTGGAGCTGCTGCACAAACACCCCTCTTCCACTTGCCATCACAAGGTGGAGCTGCTGCACAACCACCCCTCTTCCACATGCCATCACAAGGTGGAGCTGCTGCACAAACACCCCTCTTCCACATGTCATCACAAGGTGGAGCTGCTGCACAACCACCCCTTTTTTACATTCCACCACAAAGTAGAGCTGCTGTCCAACCACAATTGTATCAACCTTTTCAAATGCCACCACAAGGTGGAGCTGCTGCGCAACCACAACTGTATCAACCGTGTCAAATACCACTTCAAGGAGACTTGAGTACAGTCCTGCAACGGCAGAATGAAATAACAAATGCTCTTGTGCAACAACAGCTCACAATGTCTCTACCATCCAGAGACATCCCTGCCTTTGATGGTGACCCGCTTCACTACAGGAGCTTCATAAGATCCTTTGAGCACAATATTGAAGCAAAGGCCAACAAAGCTGATTGTTTATATTTTTTGGAACAGTTCACAAAAGGACAACCACGTGAGCTGGTAAGGAGTTGTCAGCACATGATGCCAGACCGTGGTTATGACATGGCCAAAGGTCTTCTGAAAGAACATTTCGGGAATGAATTTAAGATCGCTACGTCATATATCGAAAAGGCCTTGGCCTGGCCCGCAGTTAAGGCTGAAGATGTAAAGGCACTACAGGACTATTCTCTGTTCCTGCGCAACTGTTGCAACGTGATGACAGAGATGCAACACATGCAGGAACTTGACATGCCTACCAACATGCGCATGATTATAACCAAGCTGCCCTACCGATTTAGGGAAAGATGGAGGACAACAGCTTATGAGCTACTTGAGCGACGACATCATAGAGCTGTTTTTAATGATCTGGTCACATTCGTGGAACGTCAGGTCAGGATCCTTTCTGACCCACTTTTCGGTGACATCCAGGATAAACCAACCATAAAGGATGGATTGAGCAACAGGAGCAAGTTCCAGCCTCAGTCCAAGTTTGGCAGAGCTGAAGGCAACAGCTTTGCTACAACTGTCACACGTCTGGACTCCAAGGACCCAGACTCAGGCCCTGTCCATAGGGGACAGGATTCCAAAGCCAATTCAGGCTCTGTCCATAGGGGACATGATTCTAAACCAGACTCAGGCTCTGTCCATAGGGGACAGAATAGCGGAGCATACTCAGGCTCTGCCCATAGGGGACATGATTTCAAAGTCAATTCAGGCTCTGTCCATAGGGGGCAGGATTTTGAAATGGAGAAATCTGAGTCTTGTGTATGCTGCTTTCAGGATCACTCTCTGTCAGAGTGCCCGCGGCTGAAAGGCAAGAACCACAATGATAAAATTATCTTCATAAAGCAAAATAGGATTTGTTTCGGATGTTTGTGTTCCGGTCACATGAGTGCTGGTTGCGACAAGCGCCTAACCTGCAAGGTTTGTGAGAAAAAACATCCAACCATGCTTCACATTGACAGGCCTTACCTCAGCACATACCAGCAGCCTAATTCATCTGCAAGTGTCACTTCAGCTGTCAAGTCAAGTGTCACTATAGCCACGCAGACGTGTGGTCTTACTGGGGCCGGCGGAGGAAATTGTAAGCTGTCCATTCTGCCAGTCCAAGTTAAGTCCACAAATGGAAAGATACTGCAAACATACGCCTTTCTCGACCCTGGCAGTTCTGCAACATTTTGTTCTGAACATTTAATGAGTGCATTGGATGTGACTGGACCACAGACTAGCTTCCTTCTGCGCACTTTGAGCCAGGAGCAGGTGGTATCAAGTACCTCACTGAAAGGTTTGGAGGTCTCTGGTCTCAATGGGGACACTTTCTATAGCCTCCCAGAAGTCCTTTCACAAAGGAAAATGCCTGTGACAAGTGACAATGTTGTATCACAGGAAGATTTGCTGAAGTGGCCTTACCTGTCCCATGTCCAAATTCCCAGCATAAAGGCAAATGTTGATCTATTGATTGGTACCAATGCTCCCAGGTTATTGGAACCTTGGGAGGTGATCAACGGCCGTGGAAATGGTCCGTATGCTATGAGAACTGTTCTGGGCTGGGTGGTCAACGGCCCCCTGCAAGAAAATAACGGTCCTGAAAATGGGATTTCAGTGGCCACTGTCAATATGATTTCTGTGAGCAGATTGGAAGAGACACTGAGCAACCTGGGAACTTCGCTGAACAACCAGATTTCGGTGTGCCATCCCTTGAGTTTCCTTGGCCCAGTTACACTTCCTGCCAAGTCCATGCTGCTCAAACTGTGGAGAAGAGTGTGCAGCTGGGATGAAAACATTCCCAATGACATTGAGCGCCAATGGACAAGATGGCGGGAGATTTTATCACTTCCTGCCAAGTCCATGCTGCTCAAACTGTGGAGAAGAGTGTGCAGCTGGGATGAAAACATTCCCAATGACATTGAGCGCCAATGGACAAGATGGCGGGAGATTTTATTGACATTTGCAACTCTGCAGCTCCTCGGCAGAGTTTTTAGAGGCCTTCCCAGACGAGAACGGCTTGGGGTGCTCGGTGCTTAAAGCCAAGACATTGATCTTGGAATGACCATTGACCGGGCTTGGTCCTAAGTTTGTTTTGCACGAGGCGATAGTCTCAAATATTTGATTTGTTTTGTGGTTATATGGCATTGATTTGTTTTGTGGTTATATGGCACACTTTGGCTCTTTTTGTTTTTCATTTTATGTTATAATTGTTATATGTTATGACATTTAACAATTAGAGGCCGGCGTGTAAGAGCCAATTTACATGGTTGTAGTGCCATATGTTATATTTTATGCATTTGTTTGGATTTATGTATTTATGATAAATTCTGCCTGTAATACATTGTGCCTGCCAGCCTGCCAAATTGAGTTTGTGGCATCAGTTCCCGTTGCTCACCAGTAGGTGACATACGTAGCTACTTAATGAGTAACGGGACTGATGACAGGCAGGTGCGTTTGGTTACCGGTAGAGCCAAACAGTTTTTGACCGTCAGGACGTCAAGTCGTCAAGTCGTCACGTCGACACGGCACGTTGTTTTGTTATCGTTTTGTTTGTAGTGTATAGTGTTTGTTTGTTCTTTTGAAGGTATCGTTGGCATTTGCTTTGTATCGCATGCAATTGGTGCATACGTTAATTATGTGGTAAATAAACCCATTTGGGGCACTAGTGGAACGGACCTTGTGGACATTCATTCCTTTCACCAGACGGTATACAACAGCGGCCACAGACGCGTCAACTATAGGTTTTTAGCCGGTAACAGCCTCCTCAAGGGCTTATAGTTTTATTGTTTTTGTTAAAGTCAAGTTGGCCCTTATACCTATATTATAGTAAACCTTATCACTTACCAATAGGGGACGAGCCCTGAATCATGGAAATTACTTCATCCAGACTGTAGCTTTTCTTGCTTCTCGAAGCATCTGCCATCTTGAAAAGTTGTAAAATTGCCTAAGTCGCATGTCTTGTGACTTAGGCAAAAGATAAAACTGCCTAAGTCACACTCTTGACATAGGCAATATTCTTCCAGGGTAGAAACAGCATGATCCTTTCAATTAAGGATGTAGGCGATTGTACCAGAGGGTGGCCAGCATCATGAAGATATGAGTTAGGCAAAAAAAAAAGAAAAGAAAAAAAAATGACTTTATTTTAAGAGGGTGACGTATGTCACAAATGTAACAGTACTAAATACCTGTATGTCATGTATGTCCCTATGCCATAAATGTCATGTATGTTGTGTATGTCATAAATGTCACTATGAATTGAAAATGGGGGACCCTGATGTAAACAAGACAAACGTCTTTCTCTGGTCTGCATCCCCTTAACAATTGTGTGCAGTGTGCGAACCATACCATGGTCTTCGGGGGAGCTCATTATATTTTGGGGGGGGGGGGGGGTCAGCAGCGCTGCGCATGCTTCACAGGGAGGACTTTACTGTGACGCTTGCAATGCTGACATAGGCTATAGGTATGAGTAACGTTACAGAACCACACATAGTACACACCACACAGGTCTGCATGCATGCATGATGAAGACACACATATTGAAATCATACCTGTCCACCCTCCCGTTTTTCCAGGGATTCTCCCGTATTTCAACCTTCTCTCCCGCCGTCCTCCCGTTAAAATAGTTTCCGGTATTTTTCCAGTTTTTTTTTATTTATACAAAATGGCTGCAATTCCGCTAAGTGACAAGAGGTGGGAGCAGTGTAGATTAGAAAATTAGCACAGGAAGTCAGACCAGAAAAGGGTTGCCAAGAAAACTGTCACTCAAAGTGGGGTTGTTCCCGGAGAGCTCACTCTCGGCTGTGGTTTCTCAGTGTATAATGTATGGTGCTCTCCCTCAACATGCGAGTAGGGTGAGACAACACCATTCTTTAGTCCAAATAATACCCTACTTTATACTATATTATTGTCATTAGTTTAATGTAAAGTCAGTCTTACATTGGCACTGCTTTAACGTTGCATTTACCCATAATCCATTGCTGTATTAGACCCATGTGCCAGTATAACTTTTGTAAAGTAATGAAGCGCAAATGTAAAGTTAATCAATACACAATGAAACAATATCTTTATCTCTATCTTTATCTATATCAAGGACCACAATGGAAATAAGTCTCGACTTTTTTGTGTAGCATCCTTGACGTTTTTCTGGAATCTTGTATTTTTTTTTAAATGTCTAATCAAATCAAATATCACATGTCAAAACTACTTTAATAAAACAAGATTTCCGTTTTTCCTTTCTACTCATTCATCCAAAACAAGACAGCAATTCTACTTCTGCATGCACCGGGAGAATTGAGCTCATATCACAGATTTGGAGTTGATAGAATGGACATTGCTGTTCTTTACGTGCCCCCCTGTAACACTTCCCCCGGTCCTGTGGGACCAACCGGCAACCCTCCGCCCGGTTCGGTTGGTCCAGGACTCAGACACTCACAACCCCCCATCAATACCCTTCACAACATAACATTGGCAACCGGTGGGCTGAGCCAGATGTGGCAGATCTGGCATCAGCTCACACACCTATACTTAACATTCTCATCTGCCATTTATATTTGTTATGTTCTTTGTCTATGTTGTCATTGTTGTTTCCATTGTGTTCGTTTTGTGTTCCCCTGTCTGTGTTTTGTAAATATGTTTTACTCTCGTTTGTCTCAGTTTGTACAATTGTTATTGTTCCCCCTGTGTGCTCTGTATTCTGTTAGTTCTGTCTACCACACCTGTGTCCTGTTAGTAATTACCCTCTGTGTCTAATTAGTGTTTGTATTTAAGTGTTCTGGGCCAGCATGCACTTGCTGGTTCATTGTTAAATGTTACCTGTGTTTGTCAGTCATGTATTGTATCCTGTCTTGTATCCTGTCTTGTGAAAGTAAACACTGTATCGTCACCACGTCGACTCCTGTCTCATCTCTCATCGTATTCACTCTGCTACCTGGGTTCACCATGCAGAAGAAGCACACTCGTAACACCCCCCTTCCCACGGTGTATATAGAAAGAGACAATAAACACAAAAGTAACATAGGACACAATATACAACACACAGGACTATGTACAATATAAACAGTACCTACAATTAAATTAATGAATGAATTAAATAAGAGGTAAAAGAGAACTTAGTGTAAATATTCCTTAATTTGTGTCAACGTTATAAAAATCCTATTGTATTCAACAAATTAATTATGATACACCACAATGTGCCCTTTCTATCTATTCTAAATCTATGGCCTTGCGATTCCACGGCTGCGCAGTGCCGACAAGAGCAGGCGTTCCATCTCCTCTACAGAAACACTGACACTTCCATTCATTTAATGCAGGGATGTACACAGCATTTCACTTTTAACCAGGTATCTGATTAATTTAATGTAGCAATTAGTAGTTCACCCAGTCCTTGGGTACATACAGGTTTTGACCAGCAGATGGCAGCGACGAGGCAGCTCAGCAGAGAGCAGCAGGTCAACAAACATCCTAACAGAAAATATATACATACGAGGGGGAGGAGACTACATTGGGAGGGGGCGGGGCGAAATCTCCAGTTTTTTCAAATCCCAATGTTGACAGCTATGATTGAAATACACATAGAATAGAATAACCCCTCTGATCCAACACTAAAATTCACACACAACAGTCCTATTTACACATAAACACACGGATGAACCAATACCGAACAACAAGTCAACGACCAAACACATCGAGTCTAACATTATTATAGGCAAATGCAACATTACCACAATAATACAGTTACTGTAATTAGGAAAAGAAGGTCTTACCTTAACACAGAAGCGACCACACAGGCCTGGGATCAGCTGCCTGCGAGATGCGTCCTCACTTGCTGTTTTAAAGTGGCGCGCTAAAGCAGGGTAGTTATTCCAGACTGCTTTTACAGTATTAAAATTACTCGCCACCCACCTGATGGTGAAGATCTGCCCAATTCTCAAAATCTGCATGATGTCACAGAAGTCGTCCCCTGCTGCAGGTTGTTAGCGTCACAGAAGTAGTCCCTGCAGCAGGTTGTTAGCGTCACAGAAGTAGTCCTGCAGCAGGTTGTTAGCGTCTGCATGTCACAGAAGTCGTCCCCGCAGCAGGTTGTTAGCGTCACAGAAGTCGTCCCCGCAGCAGGTTGTTAGCGTCACAGAAGTCGTCCCCGCAGCAGGTTGTTAGCGTCACAGAAGTCGTCCCCGCAGCAGGTTGTTAGCGTCACAGAAGTCGTCCCCGCAGCAGGTTGTTAGCGTCACAGAAGTCGTCCCCGCAGCAGGTTGTTAGCGTCTGCATGTCACAGAAGTCGTCCCCGCAGCAGGTTGTTAGCGTCTGCATGTCACAGAAGTCGTCCCCGCAGCAGGTTGTTAGCGTCACAGAAGTCGTCCCCGCAGCAGGTTGTTAGCGTCTGCATGTCACAGAAGTCGTCCCCGCAGCAGGTTGTTAGCGTCTGCATGTCACAGAAGTCGTCCCCGCAGCAGGTTGTTAGCGTCACAGAAGTCGTCCCCGCAGCAGGTTGTTAGCGTCACAGAAGTCGTCCCCGCAGCAGGTTGTTGGCGTCACAGAAGTCGTCCCCGCAGCAGGTTGTTAGCGTCACAGAAGTCGTCCCCGCAGCAGGTTGTTAGCGTCACAGAAGTCGTCCCCGCAGCAGGTTGTTAGCGTCACAGAAGTCGTCCCCGCAGCAGGTTGTTAGCGTCACAGAAGTCGTCCCCGCAGCAGGTTGTTAGCGTCACAGAAGTCGTCCCCGCAGCAGGTTGTAAGCGTCACAGAAGTCGTCCCCGCAGCAGGTTGTCAGCGTCGCCAGCAGTCAATAAAAAATGGTCTGCGATTGAAGAAGTAGATGCTCCTACCGGCTCCTGCTCAGTCGAGTCCATTGGCTGCTTCAGTAGATGCTCCTCCTACCGGCTCCTGCTCCTCGAGTCCATTGGCTGCTTCACCTTCTTTGTAAAAACCAAAATTGGTTAGAAGGCTTACTTCTTTGATTTTTCGTTTAACTTTCGACATTATCCTGAATACCTGTATTTTCTTTCTTTTAAAAACGGCGGGTGAAGTTTGATTTGTGCCTGCAGGCTGCAGCGCCGCCACGCTCCGAATTGGTAATTGCAAGATTATTGTCAGTATTTTAGAGACCCCCCCAAAAATTCACAAATCATGTTTTCAGGGGAGCTGATGTCTCATCTATAGGGAAGCCACGGCTCCCCTAGCTCCCCCATGGTTCACACCCTGATTGTGTGTATTGAGCCGTACTGTATTGCAGTGGTTCCCAAAGTCGGAGTCGCGACCCAAAGGTGGGCCGCGAGCAGCCACAGGAGGGCCGTGAGATAATTAAAAAAATAAAAATAAAAGAAAATCTTTTTTTCTTTTTTTTTTTTTTTTTGTCAGGCCACTGAACTTAGAAGCAGGCCAGGACAGTGTTTCTAGTTGTATTCTAAAATTCTATTCTATTGTATTCTAAAATGTGACTATATGGTTTTATATTAACTTAATAAATAAACAAAAACGAAAAATCTACTTATTTCAACGAACATTTCAAACTAAATAACAGATTATGCACATAAAACGCTGAAAACAACCGAAGCAACAATAGTATTTTAATGAGGCTATTATTATTATCATTATTATTTTGCAACAAGTTAGCCCTCTCATAAATAGCACATATAAATTAATAACTAACTTGAACTAACTTAATAGGATTGAAGTGATATTTGGCTTAAAAAATCGGCCGCCTGACAAAAAAAAAAAAAAAAAGCCTGACGATGTGCATTGGGCCGCGGCTCTCTGACGCCTTATTTTCTGGGTCCCGGCCTGAAAAGTTTGGGAACCCCTGCTGTATTGTACCCATTCTGCAATCTGTTAAATAAAGTTTTCATTCATTC
>NW_028169458.1:7500-11579 GCF_963971535.1 Notolepis coatsorum | reverse complement strand
GTCTCTCCTAGTCTCTCCTAGTGTCTCCTAGTGTCTCCTAGTCTCTCCTAGTGTCTCCTAGTCTCTCCTAGTGTCTCCTAGTGTCTCCTAGTCTCTCCTAGTGTCTCCTAGTGTCTCCTAGTGTCTCTCCTAGTCTCTCCTAGTCTCTCCTAGTGTCTCCTAGTGTCTCCTAGTCGTCTCCTAGTCTCTCCTAGTGTCTCCTAGTGTCTCCTAGTCTCTCCTAGTCTCTCCTAGTCTCTCCTAGTGTCTCCTAGTCTCTCCTAGTCTCTCCTCGTCTCTCCTAGTCTCTCCTAGTGTCTCCTAGTCTCTCCTAGTGTCTCCTAGTCTCTCCTAGTCTCTCCTAGTCTCTCCTAGTCTCTCCTAGTCTCTCCTCGTCTCTCCTAGTCTCTCCTAGTGTCTCCTAGTCTCTCCTAGTCTCTCCTAGTCTCTCCTAGTCTCTCCTAGTCTCTCCTAGTGTCTCCTAGTGTCTCCTAGTCTCTCCTAGTCTCTCCTAGTCTCTCTCCTAGTCTCTCCTAGTGTCTCCTAGTCTCTCCTATGTCTCCTAGTCTCTCCTAGTCTCTCCTAGTCTCTCCTAGTCTCTCCTAGTCTCTCCTAGTCTCTCCTAGTCTCTCCTAGTCTCTCCTAGTCTCTCCTAGTCTCTCCTAGTCTCTCCTAGTCTCTCCTAGTCTCTCCTAGTGTCTCCTAGTCTCTCCTAGTCTCTCCTAGTCTCTCCTAGTCTCTCCTAGTCTCTCCTAGTCTCTCCTAGTCTCTCCTAGTCTCTCCTAGTCTCTCCTAGTCTCTCCTAGTCTCTCCTAGTCTCTCCTAGTCTCTCCTAGTCTCTCCTAGTCTCTCCTAGTCTCTCCTAGTCTCTCCTAGTCTCTCCTAGTGTCTCTCCTAGTCTCTCCTAGTGTCTCCTAGTCTCTCCTAGTCTCTCCTAGTCTCTCCTAGTCTCTCCTAGTCTCTCCTAGTCTCTCCTAGTCTCTCCTAGTCTCTCCTAGTGTCTCCTAGTCTCTCCTAGTCTCTCCTAGTCTCTCCTAGTCTCTCCTAGTCTCTCCTAGTCTCTCCTAGTGTCTCCTAGTCTCTCCTAGTCTCTCCTAGTCTCTCCTAGTCTCTCCTCGTCTCTCCTAGTCTCTCCTAGTCTCTCCTAGTCTCTCCTAGTCTCTCCTAGTCTCTCCTAGTCTCTCCTAGTGTCTCCTAGTCTCTCCTAGTCTCTCCTAGTCTCTCCTAGTCTCTCCTAGTGTCTCCTAGTCTCTCCTAGTCTCTCCTAGTCTCTCCTAGTCTCTCCTAGTCTCTCCTAGTGTCTCCTAGTCTCTCCTAGTCTCTCCTAGTCTCTCCTAGTCTCTCCTAGTCTCTCCTAGTCTCTCCTAGTCTCTCCTAGTCTCTCCTAGTCTCTCCTAGTCTCTCCTAGGTCTCCTAGTCTCTCCTAGTCTCTCCTAGTCTCTCCTAGTCTCTCCTAGTGTCTCCTAGTCTCTCCTAGTCTCTCCTAGTCTCTCCTAGTCTCTCCTAGTGTCTCCTAGTCTCCTAGTCTCTCTAGTGTCTCCTAGTCTCTCCTAGTCTCTCCTAGTCTCTCCTAGTCTCTCCTAGTGTCTCCTAGTCTCCTAGTCTCTCCTAGTGTCTCCTAGTCTCTCCTAGTGTCTCCTAGTCTCTCCTAGTCTCTCCTAGTCTCTCCTAGTCTCTCCTAGTGTCTCCTAGTCTCTCTCTCTCCTAGTCTCTCCTAGTCTCTCCTAGTCTCTCCTAGTCTCTCCTAGTCTCTCCTAGTGTCTCCTAGTCTCTCCTAGTCTCTCCTCTAGTGTCTCCTAGTCTCTCCTAGTCTCTCCTAGTCTCTAGTCTCTCCTAGTCTCTCCTAGTCTCCTAGTGTCTCCTAGTCTCTCCTAGTGTCTCCTAGTGTCTCCTAGTCTCTCCTAGTCTCTCCTAGTCTCTCCTAGTCTCTCCTAGTCTCTCCTAGTCTCTCCTAGTGTCTCCTAGTCTCTCCTAGTCTCTCCTAGTCTCTCCTAGTCTCTCCTAGTCTCTCCTAGTCTCTCCTAGTCTCTCCTAGTCTCTCCTAGTCTCTCCTAGTCTCTCCTAGTCTCTCCTAGTGTCTCCTAGTCTCTCCTAGTCTCTCCTAGTCTCTCCTAGTCTCTCCTCGTCTCTCCTAGTCTCTCCTAGTCTCTCCTAGTCTCTCCTAGTGTCTCCTAGTCTCTCCTAGTCTCTCCTAGTCTCTCCTAGTGTCTCCTAGTGTCTCCTAGTGTCTCCTAGTCTCTCCTAGTCTCTCCTAGTCTCTCCTAGTCTCTCCTAGTCTCTCCTAGTGTCTCCTAGTGTCTCCTAGTGTCTCCTAGTCTCTCCTAGTCTCTCCTAGTCTCTCCTAGTCTCTCCTAGTCTCTCCTAGTCTCTCCTAGTGTCTCCTAGTCTCTCCTAGTGTCTCCTAGTCTCTCCTAGTGTCTCCTAGTCTCTCCTAGTGTCTCCTAGTCTCTCCTAGTGTCTCCTAGTCTCTCCTAGTGTCTCCTAGTCTCTCCTAGTGTCTCCTAGTCTCTCCTAGTCTCTCCTAGTCTCTCCTAGTCTCTCCTAGTCTCTCCTAGTCTCTCCTAGTGTCTCCTAGTCTCTCCTAGTGTCTCCTAGTCTCTATCCTAGTCTCTCCTAGTGTCTCCTAGTGTCTCCTAGTCTCTCCTAGTCTCTCCTAGTCTCTCCTAGTCTCTCCTAGTGTCTCCTAGTCTCTCCTAGTCTCTCCTAGTCTCTCCTAGTCTCTCCTAGTCTCTCCTAGTCTCTCCTAGTCTCTCCTAGTCTCTCCTAGTGTCTCCTAGTCTCTCCTAGTCTCTCCTAGTCTCTCCTAGTGTCTCCTAGTGTCTCCTAGTCTCTCCTAGTGTCTCCTAGTCTCTCCTAGTCTCTCCTAGTCTCTCCTAGTCTCTCCTAGTGTCTCCTAGTCTCTCCTAGTCTCTCCTAGTGTCTCCTAGTCTCTCCTAGTGTCTCCTAGTCTCTCCTAGTCTCTCCTAGTCTCTCCTAGTGTCTCCTAGTGTCTCCTAGTCTCTCCTAGTCTCTCCTAGTCTCTCCTAGTGTCTCCTAGTCTCTCCTAGTGTCTCCTAGTCTCTCCTAGTGTCTCCTAGTGTCTCCTAGTCTCTCCTAGTCTCTCCTAGTCTCTCCTAGTCTCTCCTAGTCTCTCCTAGTCTCTCCTAGTGTCTCCTAGTCTCTCCTAGTGTCTCCTAGTGTCTCCTAGTCTCTCCTAGTCTCTCCTAGTCTCTCCTCGTCTCTCCTCGTCTCTCCTAGTGTCTCCTAGTCTCTCCTAGTGTCTCCTAGTGTCTCCTAGTCTCTCCTCGTCTCTCCTCGTCTCTCCTAGTCTCTCCTAGTCTCTCCTAGTCTCTCCTAGTCTCTCCTAGTCTCTCCTAGTCTCTCCTAGTGTCTCCTAGTCTCTCCTAGTCTCTCCTAGTCTCTC
The DNA here is from genome assembly GCF_963971535.1 of Notolepis coatsorum. NCBI lineage: Eukaryota > Metazoa > Chordata > Actinopteri > Aulopiformes > Paralepididae > Notolepis > Notolepis coatsorum. The sequence goes on along the minus strand of NW_028169458.1, from coordinate 8,197 downwards.
CTAGTCTCTCCTAGTCTCTCCTCGTCTCTCCTCGTCTCTCCTAGTCTCTCCTCGTCTCTCCTAGTCTCTCCTAGTGTCTCCTAGTGTCTCCTAGTGTCTCCTAGTGTCTCCTAGTCTCTCCTAATGTCTCCTAGTCTCTCCTAGTCTCTCCTAGTCTCTCCTAGTCTCTCCTAGTCTCTCCTAGTCTCTCCTCGTCTCTCCTAGTCTCTCCTAGTGTCTCCTAGTGTCTCCTAGTCTCTCCTAGTCTCTCCTAGTCTCTCCTAGTCTCTCCTCGTCTCTCCTCGTCTCTCCTAGTCTCTCCTCGTCTCTCCTCGTCTCTCCTAGTCTCTCCTAGTCTCTCCTAGTCTCTCCTAGTGTCTCCTAGTCTCTCCTAGTCTCTCCTAGTCTCTCCTAGTCTCTCCTAGTGTCTCCTAGTCTCTCCTAGTCTCTCCTAGTCTCTCCTAGTGTCTCCTAGTCTCTCTCCTAGTCTCTCCTAGTCTCTCCTAGTCTCTCCTAGTGTCTCCTAGTCTCTCCTAGTGTCTCCTAGTCTCTCCTAGTGTCTCCTAGTCTCTCCTAGTCTCTCCTAGTCTCTCCTAGTCTCTCCTAGTCTCTCCTAGTCTCTCCTGGTCTCTTCTGGTCTCTCCTGGTCTCTCCTAGTCTCTCCTAGTCTCTCCTCGTCTCTCCTAGTCTCTCCTAGTCTCTCCTAGTCTCTCCTGGT
>NW_028169458.1:0-2500 GCF_963971535.1 Notolepis coatsorum | reverse complement strand
GGGAGAAATTGCGATGGGGAAAAAATATATATATATTATAAAAAAAAAAAAATTTTTGATCGGATCAGGAAAGGGATCGGATCGGGAGCAAGAAAATGTGATCGGGACATCCCTAGTTCAGTTGTATATATTTTTTCCACCAGCGATCGTTGCCTCACTGAAGAAGAGGCATAAATATCTGTGAGCACTTTACTGGGACCGGGCTGCTTATAGTGAACAACAGCACTAACACGCACTTTGGTTTAAATGAAAAATAGCATTAGGTTAATTTCTTCTTTAATCCAGTTGGTTGTGTCCCTAATGTCTAACAGGGATTGTATTGTAACCAACAACACACACAATGGCATTTGATTTACAACATCTCGGCCTGAAAAGCCTGACCTATTTTATACGTGCATTTGTACTCGAATTATTACAGCATTCAGTATGTGTCCTGTGGGGGGATCCGTCGCGACAAATTATTTAGTTCTATTCAGATGTGGATTTCTTTTCTAGTTTAATTGGGCAAAAGTATTAATAATAAACAGAGCAGTTGATGCAGAAAGAATAAAAGACAACAGGATATTATTCTCGAGCCGGTGAATAAGACTATGAGAGAGAGGAGAGAGAGAGAAGAGAGAGAGAAGAGAGAGAGAGAGAGAGAGAGGAGAGAGAGGAGAGAGAGAGAGAGAGAGGAAGAGGAGGAGAGAGAGAGAGAGAGAGAGCGAGAGAGAGAGAGAGAGGAGAGAGAGAGGAGGAGGAGAGGACGAGAGAGAGAGAGAGAGAGAGAGAGAGAGAGGAGATGAGAGAGAGGAGAGAGGAGAGAGAGAGAGAGAGGAGAGAGAGAGACACCTACAAGTGGAATGCGGTTACCATGGAACCTCAACAGTAGATATGGCCTATAATTGTAGACACTGTTTTATAGTCCTTTTACAATAGATAGAATTATAGACAGATAGACAGATTTACAAATTGTAAAGCGCTTTGGATAAAACGCTATATAAAAAAGCAGCCATTACCATTTATATATTTGTTTATTAGTCCTATGTGTCTAGTTTCAAGTTTCAAGTTCAAGTTTCTTTAATAGTTGTCATACAGAAGTACAGAATACTTTTGTACAAAATGCTTCTTACTGTTGCGCTCCAGAGACTGTGCATGACAAGATAAGTATGAAATAAAAACATAGTAAAAATTAGAAGAAAAAAAAAGAGGTCACAGTGTTCAGTTTAGACATATGTACAATGTTCGTAGACGTAGTTACCATACAATATACAATACTGTGCAGTGTACTAATATACAATACTATATAGTGCAAGGCATAAATGGACGAGGTGCAGTTTAGGTACAATTCACAGTAGGTGTACGAGTTGTAGTGCAAATCCTTTATCAATAAATATAAAGTGTAAGTGTGTTTGTGTGATCTAAAGTGTGGAGAGTGGGTGCTGCAGTGTGTTGTTTGTTTGAGTGAGTGTGTGTGTGCGTGTGGGTGTGTGTGCTGTGTGCATTTGATGGTTGTTGCATAGTGATTATTGTTCGTTTAGCGATTATTGTTCGTTTAGCAGCCTGATGGCCCTGGGGATAGAAGCTCCTTCTGAGTCTTTCTGTGCTCGCCATAAGACTCCGGTATCGCTTGCCTGACGGCAGCAGTTCAAAGAGGCAGTTGTTCGGGTGGCTCGAGTCCTTAATAATTCTCTTAGCCTTCCCCTTGCACCGCTTGTTGTAAATGTTCTGGAGGGTGGGAAGCCCCCTCTAATTGTGCGTTCGGCTGAACGTGTCACTCTTTGTAGTCTGCTACGGTCTTGTGCAGTGCTATTCCCAAACCAGGAGGTGATGTTGCCGGTCAGGATGCTCTCTATTGTACATGAGTAGAAGTTCCTAAGGATCTTCTGACTGACTTGGAACTTCCTTAGGCGCCTGAGGAAGTAGAGGCGTTGTCGTGCCTTCTTCACAACACTGTCAATGTGTGTGGTCCATGTCAAGTCCTCGGATATGTGGGCTCCGAGGTACTTGAAACTGTTCACTCTCTCAACTGGTGCCCCGTCGATGCTGAGGGGGCTGTAGTCCTTGACCCCCGACCTCCTGAAGTCCACAATCAATCTCTTTTGTTTTGCTGACGTTCAGGGAGAGGCAGTTCTCCTGACACCACTGTGACAGGTTCTCTACCTCTTCCAGGTAGGGCCCTTTCGTCGTTGGCAGAGATCAGGCCCACCACTACTGTGTCATCAGCAAATTTGATGATGGTGTTGTTGTTCCGCTGTGCTACGCAGTCATGTGTGTACAGGGAGTAGAGGAGGGGGCTCAGAACACAGCCCTGGGGGGGCCCCTATGTTGAGCGTGATGGATGAGGAGGTTGCAGTTGCCGGCTCTTACCACCTGGGGTCTGCCCGTCAGGAAGTCCAGGACCCACTGGCACAGGTCATAGTTCAAGCCCAGGTCCCTGAGCTTGGCTATGAGTTTGGAGGGGACTATGGTATTGAATGCTGAGCTGTAGTCGATGAACAGCATTCTCACATAGTTCCCC
>NW_028169459.1:143266-151836 GCF_963971535.1 Notolepis coatsorum | reverse complement strand
AGCTAAACGCTAGCCAAACCACACCAGCACTCTCCAGCTAAACGCTAGCCAAACCACACCAGAACTCTGCAGCTAAACTCTAACCAAACCACACCAGAACTCTGCCGCTAAATACTAGCCAAACCAAACCAGAACTCTGCAGCTAAATGCTAGCCAAACCACACAGAACTCTGCAGCTAAAGGCTAGCCAAACCACACAGAACTCTGCAGCTAAAGGCTAGCCAAACCACACCAGCACTCTGCAGCTAAACGCTAGCCAACCACACCAGCACTCTGCAGCTAAAGCTAGCTAAACCACACCATAACTCTGCAGTTAAAGGCTAGCCAAACCACACCATAACTCTGCAGTTAAAGGCTAGCCAAACCACACCAGAACCCTGCAGCTAAAGCTAGCCAAACCACACCAGAACTCTGCAGCTAAACGCTAGCCAAACCACACCATAACTCTGCAGTTAAAGGCTAGCCAAACCACACCAGAACCCTGCAGCTAAAGCTAGCCAAACCACACCATAACTCTGCAGTTAAACGCTAGCCAAACCACACCAGAACTCTGCAGCTAAACGCTAGCCAAACCACACCAGAACTCTGGAGCTAAACACTAGTCAAACCACACCATAACTCTGCAGCTAAACGCTAACCACACCAGAACTCTGCAGCTAAACGCTGGCCAAACCACACCAGAACTCTGCAGCTAAACGCTAACCACACCAGAACTCTGCAGCTAAACGCTAACCACACCAGAACTCTGCAGCTAAAGCTAGCCAAACCACACCAGAACTCTGCCGCTAAATACAAGCCAAACCACACCAGAACGCTGCAGCAAAACGCTAGCCAACCACACCAGAACTCTGCAGCTAAAGCTAGCCAAACCCACACCAGCACTCTGCAGCTAAACGCTAGCCAACCACACCAGCCACTTCCAGCTAACGCTAGCCAAACCACACCAGAACTCTGCAGCTAAACTCTAACCAAACCACACCAGAACTCTGCAGCTAAACGCAACCACACCACACCAGAACTCTGCAGCTAAACGCTAGCCAAACACACCAGAACTCTGTAGCTAAACGCTAGCCAACCACACCATAACTCTGCAGCTAAACGCTAGCCAAACCACACCAGAACTCTGCAGCTAAAGCTAGCCAAACCCACCAGAACTCTACAGCTAAAGCTAGCCAAACCACACCAGAACTGCAGCTAGTAGCCAAACCACACCAGAACTCTGCAGCTAAAGCTAGCCAACCACACCAGAACTCTGCAGCTAAAGCTAGCCAACCACACCAGAACTCTGCAGCTAAAGCTAGCCAAACCACACCAGAACTCTGAAGCTAAAGCTAGCCAAACCACACCAGAACTCTGCAGTTAAACGCTAGCCAAACCACACCAGAACTCTGCAGCCAAAGCTAGCCAAACCAAACCAGAACTCTGCAGCTAAACGCTAGCCAAACACACCAGAACTCTGCAGCTAATACTAGCCAAACCACACCAGAACTCTGCAGCTAAACGCTAGCCAAACCACACCATAACTCTGCAGTTAAAGGCTAGCCAAAACCACACCAGAACCCTGCAGCTAAAGCTAGCCAAACCACACCATAACTCTGCAGCTAAAGCTAGCCAAACTACACCAGAACTCTGCCGCTAAATACTAGCCAAACCACACCAGAACTCTGCAGCTAAACGCTAGGCAAACCACACCAGAACTCTGCAGCTAAAGCTAGCCAAACCACACCAGAACTCTGCAGCTAAAGCTAGCCAAACCACACCAGAACTCTGTAGCTAAACGCTAGCCAAACCACACCAGAACTCTGCAGCTAAAGCTAGCCAAACCACACCAGAACTCTGCAGCTAAAGCTAGCAAACCACACCAGAACTCTGCAGTTAAACGTTAGCCAAACCACACCAGAACTCTGCAGCTAAAGCTAGCCAAACCAAACCAGAACTCTGCAGCTAAAGCTAGCCAAACCACACCAGAACTCTGCAGCTAAAGCTAGCCAAACACACCATAACTCTGCAGCTAAAGCTAGCCAAACCACACCAGAACTCTGCAGTTAAACGTTAGCCAAACCACACCAGAACTCTGCAGCTAAAGCTAGCCAAACCAACCAGAACTCTGCAGCTAAAGCTAGCCAAACCACACCAGAACTCTGCAGCTAAACGCTAGCCAAACCACACCATAACTCTGCAGTTAAAGGCTAGCCAAACCACACCAGAACCCTGCAGCTAAAGCTAGCCAAACCACACCATAACTCTGCAGTTAACGCTAGCCAAACACACCAGAACTCCTGCAGCTAAACGCTAGTCAAACCACACCATAACTCTGCAGCTAAACGCTAGCCAAACCACACCAGAACTCTGCAGTTAAACACTAGTCAAACCACACCAGAACTCTGCAGCTAAACGCTAGCCAAACAACACCAGAACTCTGGAGCTAAACGCTAGCCAAACCACACCAGAACTCTGCAGCTAAACGCTAACCACACCAGAACTCTGCAGCTAAACGCTGGCCAAACCATACCAGAACTCTGCAGCTAACGCTAACCACACCAGAACTCTGCAGCTAAATGCTAACCACACAGAACTCTGCAGCTAAATACTAGCCAAACCACACCAGAACTCTGCAGCTAAATACTAGCCAAACCAAACCAGAACTACACAGCTAAACGCTAGCCAAACCACACCAGAACTCTGCAGCTAAATACTAGCCAAACCAAACCAGAACTACACAGCTAAACGCTAGCCAAACCACACCAGAACTCTGCAGCTAAATACTAGCCAAACCACACCAGAACTTTGCAGCTAAATACTAGCCAAACCACACCAGAACTCTGCAGCTAAATACTAGCCTAACACCAGAACTCTGCAGCAAACTACTAGCCTACCCACTCCACAACTCTGCAGCTAAATGCTAGCCAAACCACACCAGAACTCTGCAGCTAACACTGTAGGGAGAATTAGCCTATGGAACCTCATTACAACGGAACTCTGTGGACTGGACACTGTTACCGCTTACTTAGCCTAACCGCACTAGAACTACACAGTTAAACACTAGCCAAACAAGTCGAGTCTATCAGAAAGAGTGGTCCACTTCAGCAGCTATCCAGTGTGTGTGTGTGTGTGTGTGTGTGTGTGTGTTGTGTGTGTGTGTGTGTGTGCGTGTGCGTGTTTGTGTGTGTGTGTGTGTGTGTGGTGTGCGTGTGCGTGTGTGTGTGTGTGTGTGTGTGTGTGTGTGTGTGTGTGTGTGAGCCTTGACCCGTGGTCTGAGTGTACAGAAGGGAAAATCTGGTGCAGTTATATACCCCAGCTTTCTGCGGAGGTACAGGGAGCCGGGGAAGAGAGAGAGAGATAGAGAGAGAGAGAGAGAGAGAGAGAGAGAGAGAGAGAGAGAGAGAGAGAGAGAGAGAGAGAGAGAGAGGAGAGAGAGAGAAAGAGAGAGAGATAGAGAGAGAGAGAGAGAGAGAGAGAGAGAGAGAGAGAGAGAGAGAGAGAGAGAGAGAGAGAGAGAGAGAGAGAGAGAGAGAGAGAGAGAGAGAGAGGGTTCACATGAGGGCAGAGGTGATGTTCCGCTGGCAGAAATATCCAGTCTAGCTGTTTTCTGATGGAAATGAAATCCTGCAGAGGTTTTTACATATACGTATGTATGTAAAGTAGGCAAAGTCTATACATGTTTTCCATGAGGAGACTGTGAGTTTGAGGGCTCTGCTCCCCCATTTCCATATTACCGGGGGTCATCTAGGCACTGAGCCCAGTCCATGTGCTTGTAGGTCCCGCGAGGCCTAGCGAGATTAAAAACAGCGTTGAATCATGACTGGAAGCACAGAAGAGGGGCAGGAGGCAGGGTCACACAATAGGGTCCCGTCTAGTGCTTTTAAATTCCCTTAAATTAGGGATCCGTGCCAAGCGCAGGGCCTGGAATAGCTATCACACTATAAGGGCCCTATAATTACCACTAATCTCACACCTCTCTCTCTCTCTCTCCTCTCTCTCTCTCTCTCTCTCTCTCTCTCTCTCTCTCTCTCTCTCTCTCTCTCTCTCTCTCTCTCTCTCTCTCTCTCTCCCCTCTCTCTTTCTCTCCCCCTCTTTTCTACACTCATGATCATCCTCTTCTCTATATGTGCTCATTCGCACGCGTGCAGACCAGGCGGGTTGACTGTGGCCCGTGCTGCTCTCTCTCTCACTGTATACAGGCCTCTCTCTCTCACTGTATCCAGGCCTCTCTCTCTCACTGTATACAGGCCTCTCTCTCTCACTGTATACAGGCCTCTCTCTCCCTGTATACAGGCCTCTCTCTCTCACTGTATCCAGGCCTCTCTCTCTCACTGTATACAGGCCTCTCTCTCTCACTGTATACAGGCCTCTCTCTCTCACTGTATACAGGCCTCTCTCTCTCACTGTATACAGGCCTCTCTCTCACTGTATCCAGGCTTTCCCCCACTGTATACAGCCTCTCTCTCACTGTATCCAGGCCTCTCTCTCTCACTGTATCCAGGCTCTCTCTCTCTGTATACAGGCCTCTCTCTCACTGTATCCAGGCCTCTCTCTCTCACTGTATACAGGCCTCTCTCTCACTGTATCCAGGCCTCTCTCTCTCACTGGGCCTCTCTCTCTCTCTCACTGTATACAGGCCTCTCTCTCTCACTGTATCCAGGCCTCTCTCTCTCACTGTATCCAGGCCTCTCTCTCTCACTGTATACAGGCCTCTCTCTCTCACTGTATACAGGCCTCTCTCTCTCACTGTATCCAGGCCTCTCTCTCTCTCACTGTATACAGGCCTCTCTCTCTCACTGTATACAGGCCGCTCTCTCTCACTGTATACAGGCCTCTCTCTCTCACTGTATACAGGCCTCTATCTCTCACTGTATCCAGGCCTCTCTCTCTCTCACTGTATACAGGCCTCTCTCTCTCACTGTATACAGGCCTCTCTCTCTCTCACTGTATACAGGCCTCTCTCTCTCACTGTATACAGGCCTCTCTCTCTCACTGTATACAGGCCTCTCTCTCTCACTGTATACAGGCCTCTCTCTCTCACTGTATCCAGGCCTCTCTCTCACTGTATACAGGCCTCTCTCTCACTGTATCCAGGCCTCTCTCTCTCACTGTATCCAGGCCTCTCTCTCTCTGTATACAGGCCTCTCTCTCTCACTGTATCCAGGCCTCTCTCTCTCACTGTATACAGGCCTCTCTCTCTCACTGTATACAGGCCTCTTTCTCACTGTATACAGGCCTCTCTCTCTCACTGTATACAGGCCTCTCTCTCTCACTGTATCCAGGCCTCTCTCTCTCACTGTATCCAGGCCTCTCTCTCACTGTATACAGGTCTCTCTCTCTCACTGTATACAGGCCTCTCTCTCTCTCACTGTATCCAGGCCTCTCTCTCTCACTGTATACAGGCCTCTCTCTCTCACTGTATACAGGCCTCTCTCTCTCACTGTATCCAGGCCTCTCTCTCTCACTGTACCCAGGCCTCTCCCTCTCTGTATACAGGCCTCTCTCTCTCACTGTATACAGGCCTCTCTCTCTCTGTATACAGGCCTCTCTCTCTCACTGTATCCAGGCCTCTCTCTCTCACTGTATCCAGGCCCCTCTCTCTCACTGTATCCAGGCCTCTCTCTCTCACTGTATCCAGGCATCTCTCTCTCTCTCTCTCTCTCTCTCTCTCTCTCTCTCTCTCTCTCTCTCTCTCTCTCTCTCTCTCTCTCTCTCTCTCTCTCTCTCTCTCTCTCACTGTATCCAGGCCTCTCTCTCTCCCACTGTATCCAGGCCTCTCTCTCTCACACTGTATACAGGCCTCTCTCTCTCTCACTGTATACAGGCCTCTCTCTCTCTCACTCTATCCAGGCCTCTCTCTCCCACTGTATCCAGGTCTCTCTCTCTCACACACTGTATCCAGCCCCCCCCCCCCCTCTCTCTCTCTCTCTCTCTCTCTCTCTCTCTCCAGGCGGGGGGACTGTGGTCCGTCCTGCAGGAGTGTCGCTGGGGGATTGCTGTGTGATGTTAATGGAACTCTCCTTCACAGTCTGTCAATGGCTGTTAATGATCCCATACATAAACACACTGTGTTGTCCTTCCACAGCCGCATTAGGACACACAGACAGGTACACATCTGGCCACCCTGGAAGACAGACGGATTGAGCTGACAGACGTTCAGACAGACAGACAGACAGACAGACAGACAGACAGACAGACAGACAGACAGACAGACAGACAGACAGACAGACAGACAGACAGACACAGACAGACAGACAGACAGACAGACAGACAGACAGACAGACAGACAGACAGACAGACAGACAGACAGACAGACAGACAGACAGACAGACAGACAGACAGATAGACAGATGTGCAGACAGACGTGCAGACAGACAGACAGACATACAGACAGACAGGCAGACAGACAGACAGACAGACATACAGACAGACAGACAGACAGACAGACAGACAGACAGACAGACAGACAGACAGACAGACAGACAGACAGACAGACAGACAGACAGACAGACAGACAGACAGACAGACAGACAGACAGACAGACAGACAGACAGACAGACAGACAGACAGACAGACAGACAGACAGACAGACAGACAGACAGACAGACAGACAGGCAGACAGACAGACAGGCAGGCAGGAAGAATCACAGAACTTTAACTGATAGAACACAATGGTCATTGGCTGGTAACACTTGTTTGTAATGTTTGTAATAATGTTCATAAGCGTTGGTCTGGTGCACGGAGCTCAGGAAGTATTGATGTGTTATCTTGGCAAAGGCATCATTTGGATGAACACTGCAATTATAATTGTGCTGAACCAAATAGAGGAGGTCCAAATAGCTCCAGCATTAGCCACAGCGCTGGTCCACTGGAGGAAATCACTTGGCCATGCAGTTACAGGAAGTGGAGTCACGGCTCCACAGATGAACAGGTTCCAGTTGGACTCTTGATGGGGAATGAAGCCTGGAAAACCTATTGGTTGTTTTGTTTTCTGTCTTCTTTTTTCCAAATAACAAAATTTTTTTCTTTTCTTTTTTAACCTTTATTTTAACCAGGAAAAAGTCTCATTGTGATTAAAAATCTCTTGCATACTGTAGCTGAACACCCTTTTTCCCAGTTCAGTACCGACCCGAGGGACGGTTAGTAAAAAATAGGCCCTGGGAACGAAGACCATAACTGCCCATACTTTTTTGGAGAATGTACATCTGTAGGTAAGTTGGAAATAGTCCAAGGATAGCCTTATAAATAAGGATATGCCAATGGTTGAGTCTGCGGGTGGACAGGGCAGACCATCCCACCCGAGAATACAAAGTACTGTGGTGAGTAAGGACTTTAAATTTTGTGATAAATCTCAGCCCTCCATGGTAGACAGAATCCAGCGAGCAGAATCCTTCTCCACGTAGGTGGCAGCTTGAACGGGTATCTTGCAGCATAGCAGTATTTGGGGGGAAAATACTGTTATTTTATTGGCAATCCTTGACTTTCATACATGCAAACGTACTGTACCTTATGATTCTGTTTTGGTGTGAATAGTTTCAAGTTTCAAGTTTCTTTAATAGTTGTCATACAGAAGTACAGAATACTTTTATACAAAATGCTTCTTACTGTTATGCTCCAGAGACTGTGCTAGACAAGATAAGTATGAAATAAAATAGTATAGCATGTAAATTAGAAGTAAAAAAAGAGGTCACAGTGTTCAGTATAGACATATGTACAATGTTCGATGCAGAATAGAAGTAACTGAGTTACCATATAATATACAATATACTATGCAGTGTACTAATATACAATACTTTATAGTGCAAAGCAGAAATGGGATGAGGTACAATTTAGGTACAATTTACAGTAAGGTGTACGAGTTGTAGTGCAAATCCTTTATCAATAAATATAAAGTGTGTTTAGGTGATCTAAAGTGTGGAGAGTGGGTGCTGCAGTGTGTTGTTTGTTTAAAGTGAGTGTGTGCGTGTGGATGTGTGTGCTGTGTGCATTTGATGGTTGTTGTATAGTGTTTATTGTTCGTTGAGCAGCCTGATGGCCTGGGGATAGAAGCTTCTTCTGAGTCTTTCTGTGCTCGCCTTGAGACTCCGGTATCGCTTGCCTGACCGCAGCAGTTCAAAGAGGCAGTTGTTCGGGTGGCTGGAGTCCTTGATGATTCTCTTAGCCTTACCCCTGCACCGCTTGTTGTAAATGTTCTGGAGGGTGGGGAGCACCCCTCCAATTGTGCGTTCAGCTGAACGTGTCACTCTTTGTAGTCTGCTTCGGTCTTGTGCAGTGCTATTCCCAAACCAGGAGGTGATGTTGCCAGTCAGGATGCTCTCTATTGTACATGAGTAGAAGTTTTTAAGGATCTTCTGACTGACTTGGAACTTCCTTAGGCGCCTGAGGAAGTAGAGGCGTTGTCGTGCCTTCTTCACAACGAATAGTATACTCTGCCATCTTTACTAGGATTTCAGACCGGCATACATGGGCTTTTTTTTCATGGCTGCGCCACACAGACACCATTCCTATTCATAGCTACAGTATTATATTTGGCCTGTATAAGAGAAACTGCTGGCAGAACATAGCTTGAAACATTCGTTTTGTTAGTG